>NW_027422597.1:0-50000 GCF_048934315.1 Petromyzon marinus
AGGATAGATAAATAGATAGATTAATAGATAGATGAATAGATAGATAAGATAGATAAATAGATAGATAGATAGGTAATAGAAATAATAAATAGATAAAGATAAATATAAGATAGAAGATAAATAGATAGATAAATAGATAAATAGATAGATAGATTAATAAATAGATAGATAGATAAGTAATATAGATAAATAGATAGATAAATAAATAGATAAATAGATTATAAATAGATAGAAACTAGATAGAAAGATAAATAGATAGATCGATAAGTAGATAATAGATAAGATAACCACCCACTCACTCACTCACCCACTCACTCACCCACCCATTCACCCACTCACTCACTCACCCACTCACTCACCCACCCACTCACTCACACACTCACTCAACCACCCACTCACTCACTCACCTACTCACTCATTCACTCACCCACTCACTCACCCACTCACTCACCCACTTACTCACTAACTCACCCAATCACTTACTCACCCACCCACTCACTCACTCACCAACTCACTCATCCACTAACTCACCCACTCACTCACTCACCCACTCACACACTCACTCGGTCACTCACCTCACCCACTCATCCAGTCACTCATTCACTCACTCACCCACCCACCCACCCACCAACTCACTCACCCACTCACCAAATCACTGACCCACTCACTCACTCACTCATCCACGAACTCACTCATCCACTAGCTCGCCCACCCACCCAATCACTCACTCACCCACTCACTCACCCACTCACCCAATCACTCACCCACCCAATCACTCACCCACCTACTCACTCACTCACCCACCAAATCACTCACCCACCTACTCACTCACTCACTCACCCACTAACTCACTCATCCACTAACTCACCCACTCACTCACTCAGTCACTCACCTCACCCACTCATCCAGTCACTCACTCACCCACCCACCCAATCACTCACCCACTCACCCACTCACTCACCCACCCACCCAATCACTCACCCACCTATTCACTCACTCACCCACTCACTCACTCACACACTAACTCACTCATCCACTAACTCACCCACTCACTCACTCACTCACCTACTCACTCACTCACTCACCTACTCACTCACTCACTCACCCACCCACAAACTCACTCATCCACTAACTCACCCACTCACCCACTCACTCACTCACCCACACACCCACTCACTCAGTCACTCACCTCACCCACTCATCCAGTCACTAACTCTCGCCCACTTAAGTGGGTGTGTGAATGCTGCACGCTACTACTAACAGCACTTGCCCCCGACAGCCCCGCCCGAGGCTACACGGGGGACTTTTATCTTTGTAATATTCGTGGGCACCTGTGGGTAGACGGAGCAGGATGGGGCAACTCCACCATCGGAGCAGCAGGCTTGAGGAGGACCGCCCAAGAAGTCACTAGCATTGTTCATACCACAACAGGAGAGCTGGGAGAGAGACAGAGAGGGTGGGTGGGTGAGCGGGTGGGTGAGTGAGAGGGTGGGTGGGTGAGTGAGTGGGTGGGTGGGTGAGTGAGTGGGTGGGTGGGTGAGTGAGTGGGTGGGTGAGTGGGTGGGTGAGTGAGTGGGTGAGTGAGTGGCTTAGTGTGTAGGTGAGTGAGTGGGTCAGTGGGTGAGTGAGTGGGTGATTGGGTGAGTGGGTGAGTGAATGGGTGGGTGAGTTAGTGTGAAGGTGAGTGAGTGGGTGAGTGGGTGAGTGAATGGTTGGGTGGGTGAGTGGGTGGGTTAGTGTGTAGGTGAGTGAGTGGGTGAGTGGGTGAGTGAGTGGGTGAGTGGGTGAGTGAGTGGGTGAGTGGGTGAGTGAATGGGTGGGTGAGTTAGTGTGTAGATGAGTGAGTCAGTGGGTGAGTGAATGGGTGGGTGGGTGAGTGGGTGGGTTAATGTGTAGGTGAGTGAGTGGGTGAGTGGGTGGGTGAGTGAGTGGGTTAGTGTGTAGGTGAGTGAGTGACTGGGTGAGTGAGTGAGTGGGTGAGTGAGTAGCTTAGTGTGTAGGTGAGTGAGTGGGTGATTGGGTCGGTGAGTGAGTGAATGGGTGGGTGGGTGAGTGGGTGGGTTAGTGTGTAGGTGAGTGAGTGGGTGAGTGGGTGGGTGAGTGAGTGAGTGGGTGGGTTAGTGTGTAGGTGAGTGAGTGGGTGAGTGGGTGAGTGGGTTAGTGCGTGGGTGGGTGAGTGAGTAGGTGAATGAGTGGGTTGGTGAGTGAGTGAGTGAGTGGATGAGTGAGTGGGTGGGTTAGTGAGTGCATGGGTGGGTGAATGAGTGGGTGTGTGATTGAGTGGGTGGATGGGTAGTTGGGTGGGTCGGTAGGTGGGTGGGTTGGTTGGTCAGTGGGTGGGTGAGTGAGTGGGTGGTGGGTGGGTGGGTTGGTTGGTCAGTGGGTGGGTGAGTGAGTGGGTGGTGGGTGAGTGAATGTGTGGTGAGTGAGTGGGTGGGTGGGTGGTGGGTGAGTGGTTGAGTGAGTGGGTGAGTGAGTGAGTGAATGGGTTGGTGGTTGGGTGAGTAGGTGGGTGAGTGGATTAGTGAGTGGGTTAGTGGGTGAGTGAGTGGTGGGTGAGTGAGTGGGTGAGTGAGTGGGTGAGTGGGTGAGTGAGTGGGTGGGTGAGTGGGTGAGTGAGTGGGTGGGTCAGTGAGTGAGTGGGTGGGTGGTGGGTGAGTGAGTGAGTGAGTGGGTGGGTGGTGTGTGAGTGGTTGAATGAGTGGGTGAGTGAGTGAGTGAATGGGTTAGTGGTTGGGTGAGTAGGTGGGTGAGTGGATTAGTGAGTGGGTGAGTGGGTGAGTGAGTGGTGGGTGAGTGAGTGAGTGGGTGAGTGAGTGAGTGGGTGAGTGAGTGAGTGAGTGGGTGAGTGAGTGGGTGAGTGAGTGAGTGAATGGGTTAGTGGTTGGGTGAGTAGGTGGATGAGTGGATGAGTGGGTGAGTGAGTGGTGGGTGAGTGAATGAGTGGGTGAGTGAGTGAGTGGATGAGTGGGTGAGTGGGTGATTGGGTGAGTGAGTGGGTGAGTGAGTGGTGAGTGAGTGGGTGAGTGAGTGGTGAGTGAGTGGTGAGTGGTTGGGTGAGTAGGTGGGTGAGTGAGTGGGTGAGTGATTGGTGGGTGAGTGGGTGAGTGAGTGGGTGAGTGATTGGTGGGTGAGTGGGTGGTGAGTGAGTGGGTGAGTAGGTTGGTGGGTGATTGGGTGAGTGGGTGAGTGGTGAGTGAGTGGTGAGTGGTGGGTGAGTGGGTGGTGAGTGAGTGAGTGAGTGGGTGGATGAGTGTGTGAGTGAGTGGGTGAGTGAGTGGGTGAGTAGGTGGGTGAGTGGGTGAGTGAGTGAGTGGGTGAGTGAGTGGGTGAGTGAGTGGTGGGTGAGTGGGTGAGTGGATGAGTGGGTGAGTGAGTGGGTGGGTGAGTGAGTGAGTAGGTGAGTGAGTGGGTGGGTGAGTGAGTGGTGGGTGAGTGGGTGAGTGGATGAGTGGGTGAGTGAGTGGGTGAGTGAGTGAGTAGGTGAGTGAGTGGGTGGGTGAGTGAGTGGTGGGTGAGTGGGTGGTGAGTGAGTGGGTGAGTGAGTGGGTGAGTGATTGGTGGGTGAGTGAGTGGGTGAGTGATTGGTGGGTGAGTGGGGTGGTGAGTGAGTGGGTGGTGGGTGGGTGAGTTGGTTGGTCAGTGGGTGGGTGAGTGAGTGGGTGGTGGGTGAGTGAATGTGTGGTGAGTGAGTGGGTGGGTGGGTGGTGGGTGAGTGGTTGAGTGAGTGGGTGAGTGAGTGAGTGAATGGGTTGGTGGTTGGGTGAGTAGGTGGGTGAGTGGATTAGTGAGTGGGTTAGTGGGTGAGTGAGTGGTGGGTGAGTGAGTGGGTGAGTGAGTGGGTGAGTGGGTGAGTGAGTGGGTGGGTGAGGGGTGAGTGAGTGGGTGGGTCAGTGAGTGAGTGGGTGGGTGGTGGGTGAGTGAGTGAGTGAGTGGGTGGGTGGTGTGTGAGTGGTTGAATGAGTGGGTGAGTGATGGTGAGTGAATGGGTTAGTGGTTGGGTGAGTAGGTGGGTGAGTGGATTAGTGAGTGGGTGAGTGGGTGAGTGAGTGGTGGGTGAGTGAGTGAGTGGGTGAGTGAGTGAGTGGGTGAGTGAGTGAGTGAGTGGGTGAGTGAGTGGGTGAGTGAGTGAGTGAATGGGTTAGTGGTTGGGTGAGTAGGTGGATGAGTGGATGAGTGGGTGAGTGAGTGGTGGGTGAGTGAGTGAGTGGGTGAGTGAGTGAGTGGATGAGTGGGTGAGTGGGTGATTGGGTGAGTGAGTGGGTGAGTGAGTGGTGAGTGAGTGGGTGAGTGAGTGGTGAGTGAGTGGTGAGTGGTTGGGTGAGTAGGTGGGTGAGTGAGTGGGTGAGTGATTGGTGGGTGAGTGGGTGAGTGAGTGGGTGAGTGATTGGTGGGTGAGTGGGTGGTGAGTGAGTGGGTGAGTAGGTGGGTGGGTGATTGGGTGAGTGGGTGAGTGGGTGAGTGAGTGGTGAGTGGTGGGTGAGTGGGTGGTGAGTGAGTGAGTGAGTGGGTGGATGAGTGGGTGAGTGAGTGGGTGAGTGAGTGGGTGAGTAGGTGGGTGAGTGGGTGAGTGAGTGAGTGGGTGAGTGAGTGGGTGAGTGAGTGGTGGGTGAGTGGGTGAGTGGATGAGTGGGTGAGTGAGTGGGTGGGTGAGTGAGTGAGTAGGTGAGTGAGTGGGTGGGTGAGTGAGTGGTGGGTGAGTGGGTGAGTGGATGAGTGGGTGAGTGAGTGGGTGAGTGAGTAGGTGGGTGAGTGAGTGGGTGAGTGATTGGTGGGTGAGTGGGTGGTGAGTGGGTGAGTGAGTGGGTGAGTGATTGGTGGGTGAGTGGGTGGTGAGTGAGTGGGTGAGTAGGTGGGTGGGTGATTGGGTGAGTGGGTGAGTGGGTGAGTGAGTGGTGAGTGGTGGGTGAGTGGGTGGTGAGTGAGTGAGTGAGTGGGTGGATGAGTGGGTGAGTGGGTGAGTGGATGAGTGGGTGAGTGAGTGGGTGAGTGAGTGGGTGCATGGGTGGTGAGTGAGTGGGTGAGTGAGTGGGTGAGTGGGTGGGTGGGTGGGTGAGTGAGTGAGTGGGTGAGTGAGTGAGTGGGTGACTGAGTGAGTGGTGGGTGAGTGAGTGGTGGGTGAGTGAGTGAGTGAGTGGGTGAGTGAGTGGGTGAGTGGGTGGGTGAGTGGGTGAGTGAGTGGGTGGGTGAGTGAGTGGGTGAGTGGGTGAGTGAGTGGGTGAGTGGTTGGGTGAGTAGGTGAGTGAGTGGGTGAGTGAGTGGGTGAGTGGTTGGGTGAGTAGGTGAGTGAGTGGGTGAGTGAGTGGGTGAGTGGGTGGTGAGTGAGTGGGTGAGTGAGTGGGTGGATGAGTGGGTGAGTGGGTGAGTGGATGAGTGGGAGTGAGTGGGTGAGTGAGTGGGTGCTTGGGTGGTGAGTGAGTGGGTGAGTGAGTGGGTGAGTGGGTGGGTGGGTGGGTGAGTGAGTGAGTGAGTGGGTTAGTGAGTGAGTGGGTGAGTGAGTGAGTGGGTGAGTGGTGGGTGAGTGAGTGGTGGGTGAGTGAGTGAGTGAGTGGGTGAGTGGTTGGGTGAGTAGGTGAGTGAGTGGGTGAGTGAGTGGGTGAGTGGGTGAGTGAGTAGGTGAGTGAGTGGGTGAGTGAGCTGAGTGAGCTAGGTGAGTGAGTGAGTGAGTGGGTGAGTGAGTGGGTGAGTGAGTGAGTGAGTGGTGGGTGAGTGAGTGGGTGAGTGAGTGGGTGAGTGGGTGGGTGAGTGGGTGAGTGAGTGGTGGGTGAGTGAGTGGGTGAGTGAATCCTGAGTGGATGAGTGGATGAGTGGGTGGTGAGTGAGTGGGTGAGTGAGTGAGTGAGTGGTGGATGAGTGGGTGAGTGGGTGGGTGGGTGGGTGAGTGAGTGGGTGAGTGGATGAGTGAGTGAGTGGGTGAGTGAGTGAGTGGGTGGTGAGTGAGTGAGTGGGTGAGTGGGTGAGTGGGTGGGTGGATGAGTGAGTGAGTGGGTGAGTGGATGAGTGAGTAGGTGGATGAGTGAGTGGGTGGGTGAGTGAATCCTGAGTGGCTCACGATGTACATCGCTGAGTTCCACTCCTCAGTACTTTTGAGTCTACTCCATATTCGGTCTGCAGAACGTTCACTCCCTCAGCTCTAGCCACCGTCTCCACCTGCAGAGAGACACGGGGAGAGAGAGACACGGGGAGAGAGAGACACGGGGAGAGAGACACACGGGGAGAGAGAGACACACGGGGAGAGAGACACGGGGAGAGAGACACAGGGAGAGAGAGACACGGGGAGAGAGACACACGGGGAGAGAGACACACGGGGAGAGAGACAAGGGGAGGGAGAGACACGGGGAGAGAGAGAGACACGGGGAGAGAGACACACGGGGAGAGAGAGACAAGGGGAGAGAGACACGGGGAGAGAGAGACACGGGGAGAGAGACACGGGGAGAGAGACACGGGGAGAGAGAGACACGGGGAGAGAGAGACACGGGGAGAGAGAGACACGGGGAGAGAGAGAGACACGGAGAGAGAGACACACGGGGAGAGAGACACACAGGGAGAGAGACACACGGGGAGAGAGAGACACGGGGAGAGAGACACGGGGAGAGAGAGACACGGGGAGAGAGACAAGGGGAGAGAGACACGGGGAGAGAGAGAGACACGGGGAGAGACACGGGGAGAGAGACACGGGGAGAGAGAGACACGGGGAGAGAGAGACACGGGGAGAGAGAGACACGGGGAGAGAGAGACACGGGGAGAGAGAGACATACAGGGAGAGAGAGACACACGGGGAGAGAGACAAGGGGAGAGAGAGACACGGGGAGAGAGACACGGGGAGAGAGACACGGGGAGAGAGAGACACGGGGAGAGAGAGACACACGGGGAGAGAGAGACACACAGAGAGACACACGGGGAGAGAGACACACGGGGAGAGAGACACGGGGAGAGAGAGACACACGGGGAGAGAGAGACACACGGGGAGAGAGACACACGGGGAGAGAGAGACACACGGGGAGAGAGACACACGGGGAGAGAGAGACACATGGGGAGAGAGACACGGGGAGAGAGAGACACGGGGAGAGAGAGACACGGGGAGAGAGAGACACGGGGAGAGAGAGACACACGGGGAGAGAGACACGGGGAGAGAGAGACACGGGGAGAGAGAGACACGGGGAGAGAGAGACACGGGGAGAGAGAGACACACGGGGAGAGAGACACGGGGAGAGAAAGACACGGAGAGAGAGAGACACACGGGGAGAGAGAGACACACAGGGAGAGAGACACGAGGAGAGAGACACGGAGAGAGAGAGACACGGGGAGAGAGAGAGACACGGGGAGAGAGACACGGAGAGAGAGAGAGACACACGGGGAGAGAGACACGGGGAGAGAGACACGGGAAGAGAGAGACACACGGGGAGAGAGACACGGGGAGAGAGAGACACGGGGAGAGAGACACGGGGAGAGAGACACACGGGGAGAGAGAGACACGGGGAGAGAGACACACGGGGAGAGACACACGGGGAGAGAGAGACACGGGAAGAGAGAGGACACACGGGGAGAGAGACACAGGGAGAGAGAGACACGGAGAGAGAGAGACACACGGGGAGAGAGACACAGGGAGAGAGAGACACACGGGGAGAGAGAGAGACACACGGGGAGAGAGAGAGACACAGGGAGAGAGACACGAGGAGAGAGACACGGAGAGAGAGAGAGACACGGGGAGAGAGAGAGACACGGGGAGAGAGACACGGAGAGAGAGAGAGAGAGACACAGGGAGAGAGAGACACGGGGAGAGAGACGGGGAGAGAGACAGGGGGAGAGAGAGACACACGGGGAGAGAGAGACACACGGGGAGAGAGACACGGGGAGAGAGACGGGGAGAGAGACACGGGGAGAGAGACACGGGGAGAGAGAGACACACGGGGAGAGAGAGACACACGGGGAGAGAGAGACACGGGGAGAGAGACACGGGGAGATAGAGACACGGGAAGAGAGACAAACGGGGAGAGAGAATTTTCAGTTGTTTTTGGGGGAGTCATGGTGGCTATGAGATGTTATCTCCCTTACTGGGTATACAGGAGGTCGTGGTTTCAATCCCAGACCCCGACAATGTCTGCTGCTGTACATTCTCTCCCTGTGGTATTTTCCCGTCCACATTTCCGATTGACGTGACCACGTGTTTAAGGGTTATTCGGGGAGCTGCTGTGAATTCCCACGTGATGATGATGATGATGCCGACGTCAGCCACTGGGTGGAGTTGCAATCATTCATTTGTGACGGCCAGGATCTATTCTGACAAAGGGCCACGCAGTTTAGCGTGGGGGGGGCCTTACTACCTGGGAAAATAAAATTAAAGTTAGTCTACGGTTTAGTTTATGAAGACATTTTCTAAACTCATCGATCGTAGGCAAGGTGGTTCCCTGGACTAGCAGGCGAGCACAAGGAAATCTCATCACGCACGCACAGGCAGAACGCCAAGTTTCTTTCAAATGTTTGTAAGGCTGCCTCTCGTAGAAATATTTACACTACAATACACTACTATACACCACACTATACACTACTATACACTACTATACACTACACTACTATACACTACACTACTATACACTACACTATACACTACACTATAATACACTACACTATACACTACTATACACTACACTACTATACACTACACTACTATACACTACACTATACACTACTATACACTACTATACACTACACTACTATACACTACACTACTATACACTACTATACACTACACTACTATACACCACACTACTATACACTACACTACTATACACTACACTACTATACACTACACTACTATACACTACACTACTATACACTATACTACTATACACTACACTATACACTACACTACAATACACTACACTATACACTACTATACACTATACACTACACTACTATACACTACACTACTATACACTACACTACTATACACTATACACTACACTACTATACACTACTATACACTAAACTACTATACACTACACTACTACACTACTACACACTATACTACTATACACTACACTATACACTACACTACTATACACTACACTACGCACTACTATACACTACACTACTATACACTACACTATACACTACACTACTGTACACTACACTATACACTACACTACTATACACTACTATACACTACACTACTATACACTACACTACTATACACTACACTACTACACTACTATACACTACACTACTATACACTACACTATACACTACACTACTATACACTACACTACTATACACTACACTACTATACACTACACTATACACTACACTACTATACACTATACTATACACTACACTACTACACTACTATACACTACACTACTATACACTACACTATACACTACACTATACACTACACTACTACACTACTATACACTACACTACTATACACTACACTACTACACTACTATACACTACACTATACACTACACTACTATACACTACACTATACACTACACTATACACTACACTACTACACTACTATACACCACACTACTATACACTACACTACTACACTACTATACACTACACTATACACTACACTACTATACACTATACTATTGGTTCACGCTGAGTGTCGTAGACGTGTTAGCGGCTCTTGCCCTTCAGAGGCGGTGGTGGGAGTGGACTGACCTTGTCTGAGATCTGCAGGGCGAGCATTCCTCCCAGGCTGTATGCGATGAGACCGGTGACAGGAACCAGCACGCAGTACTAGAGAGACACGGGGAGAGAGACACGGGGGAGTGAGACACGGGGAGTGAGACACGGGGAGAGAGACACGGGGAGTGAGACACGGGGAGAGAGAGACACGGGGAGACACGGGGAGAGAGACACGGGGAGAGAGACACGGGGGAGTGAGACACGGGGAGTGAGACACGGGGAGAGAGACACGGGGAGTGAGACACGGGGAGAGAGACACGGGGAGTTAGACACAGAGAGAGAGACACGGAGAGACACGGGGAGTGAGACACGGAGAGAGAGACACGGAGAGACACGGGGAGTGACACACGGGGGAGTGAGACACGGTGAGAGAGACACGGGCAGAGAGACACGGAGAGAGACACGGAGAGACACAGGGAGAGAGACACGGGGAGTGAGACACGGGGAGAGAGACACGGGAGTGAGACACAGAGAGAGAGACACGGAGAGACACGGGGAGTGAGACACGGAGAGAGAGACACGGAGAGACACGGGGAGTGACACACGGGGGAGTGAGACACGGTGAGAGAGACACGGGCAGAGAGACACGGAGAGAGACACGGAGAGACACGGTGAGAGAGACACGGGGAGAGAGTGACACACGGGGGAGTGATACACGGAGACACACGGGGGAGTGAGACACGGTGAGAGAGACACGGGGAGAGAGACACGGAAAGAGAGAGACACGGGGACAGAGACACGGAGAGACACGGGGAGAGAGACACGGAGAGAGAGACACGGGGAGAGAGACACGGAGAGACACGGGGAGTGAGACACGGAGAGAGAGACACGGAGAGAGAGAGAGAGACACGGGGAGAGAGACACGGGGCGTGGGAGAGTGACACACGGGGGAGAGAGACACGGTGAGAGAGACACGGGGAGAGAGACACGGAGAGAGAGACACGGAGAGAGAGACACGGAGAGAGAGAGAGACACGGAGAGAGAGAGAGACACGGAGAGAGAGACCGGGGGAGAGAGACACGGAGAGACACGGGGAGTGAGACACGGAGAGACACGAGAGAGAGACACGGGGAAGAGACACAAACTCTCTCAATCTCTCACAAACTCTCACAAACTCTCTCAATCTCTCAGCAATCTCTCACAAACTCTCACAAACTCTCACAATCTCTCACAATCTCTCACAAATCTCTCACAATATCTCTCAATCTCTCACAAATCTCTCACAATCTCTCTCAATCTCTCACAATCTCTCACAAACTCTCTCACAAAACTCTCACAAACTCTCACAAACTCTCACAAACTCTCTCAATCTCTCTCAATCTCTCACAAACTCTCTCACAATCTCTCACAAACTCTCACAATCTCTCACAAACTCTCTCACAATCTCTCACAATCTCTCTCAATCTCTCACAAACTCTCTCAATCTCTCACAATCTCTCACAATCTCTCACAAACTCTCTCACAATCTCTCACAATCTCTCACAATCTGTCACAAACTCTCTCACAAACTCTCACAAACTCTCTCAATCTCTCACAATCTCTCTCAATCTCTCACAATCTCTCTCAAACCTCTCTCGAAACTCTCTCAATCTCTCACAATCTCTCACAATCTCTCACAAATTCTCTCACAATCTCTCACAATCTCTCACAATCTCTCACAATCTCTCACAAACTCTCACAAACTCTCACAATCTCTCTCAATCTCTCTCAATCTCTCACAATCTCTCACAATCTCTCACAAACTCTCACAAACTCTCACAATCTCTCACAAACTCTCACAAACTCTCACAATCTCTCACAATCTCTCACAATCTCTCACAAACTCTCACAAACTCTCACAATCTCTCACAATCTCTCACATCTCTCACAAACTCTCTCAAGCTCTCACAAACTCTCTCACAAACTCTCACAAACTCTCACAAACTCTCACAATCTCTCTCAATCTCTCACAATCTCTCTCAATCTCTCACAATCCTCTCAATCTCTCACAATCTCTCACAATCTCTCACAATCTCTCTCACAAACTCTCACAAACCCTCTCACAATCTCTCACAAACTCTCTCAATCTCTCACAATCTCTCACAATCTCTCTCAATGTCTCACAATCTCTCACAATCTCTCACAAACTCTCACAAACCCTCTCACAATCTCTCACAATCTCTCACAATCTCTCACAATCTCTCACAATCTCTCACAAACTCTCACAAACTCTCTCTCAATCTCTCACAATCTCTCACAAACTCTCACCATCTCTCTCAATCTCTCACAATCTCTCTCAATCTCTCACAATCTCTCACAATCTCTCACAAGCCCTCACAAACTCTCACAAACTCTCACAAACTCTCTCTCAATCTCTCACAATCTCTCACAAACTCTCACAATCTCTCTCAATCTCTCACAATCTCTCTCAATCTCTCACAATCTCTCACAAGCTCTCACAAACTCTCACAAACTCTCACAAACTCTCACAAACTCTCACAAAACTCTCTCAATCTCTCACAATTTCTCTCAATCTCTCACAATCTTCTCAATCTCTCTCACAATCTCTGACAATCTCTCTCAATCTCTCACAAACTCTCTCAATCTCTCACAAACTCTCTCACAATCTCTCTCAATCTCTCACAAACTCTCTCACAATCTCTCACAAACTCTCACAAACACTCTCGACAATCTCTCACAAACTCTCACAATCTCTCAATCTCTCTCTATCTCTCTCAATCTCTCACAATCTCTCTCAATCTCTCTCAATCTCTCACAATCTCTCTCAATCTCTCACAAACTCTCTCAATCTCTCACAATCTCTCACAATCTCTCACAAACTCTCTCACAATCTCTCACAATCTCTCACAATCTGTCACAAACTCTCTCACAAACTCTCACAAACTCTCTCAATCTCTCACAATCTCTCTCAATCTCTCACAATCTCTCTCAAACTCTCTCAAACTCTCTCAATCTCTCACAATCTCTCACAATCTCTCACATATTATCTCACAATCTCTCACAATCTCTCACAATCTCTCACAATCTTCTCACAAACTCTCACAAACTCTCACAATCTCTCTCAATCTCTCTCAATCTCTCACAATCTCTCACAATCTCTCACAAACTCTCACAAACTCTCACAATCTCTCACAAACTCTCACAAACTCTCACAATCTCTCACAATCTCTCACAATCTCTCACAAACTCTCACAAACTCTCACAATCTCTCACAATCTCTCACAATCTCTCACAAACTCTCTCAAGCTCTCACAAACTCTCTCACAAACTCTCACAAACTCTCACAAACTCTCACAGATCTCTCTCTATCTCTCACAATCTCTCTCAATCTCTCACAATCTCTCTCAATCTCTCACAATCTCTCACAATCTCTCACAATCTCTCTCACAAACTCTCACAAACCCTCTCACAATCTCTCACAAACTCTCTCAATCTCTCACAATCTCTCACAATCTCTCTCAATGTCTCACAATCTCTCACAATCTCTCACAAACTCTCACAAACCCTCTCACAATCTCTCACAATCTCTCACAATCTCTCACAATCTCTCACAATCTCTCACAAACTCTCACAAACTCTCTCTCAATCTCTCACAATCTCTCACAAACTCTCACCATCTCTCTCAATCTCTCACAATCTCTCTCAATCTCTCACAATCTCTCACAATCTCTCACAAGCCCCTCACAAACTCTCACAAACTCTCACAAACTCTCTCTCAATCTCTCACAATCTCTCACAAACTCTCACAATCTCTCTCAATCTCTCACAATCTCTCTCAATCTCTCACAATCTCTCACAAGCTCTCACAAACTCTCACAAACTCTCACAAACTCTCACAAACTCTCACAAACTCTCTCAATCTCTCACAATTTCTCTCAATCTCTCACAATCTCTCTCAATCTCTCTCACAATCTCTGACAATCTCTCTCAATCTCTCACAAACTCTCTCAATCTCTCACAAACTCTCTCACAATCTCTCTCAATCTCTCACAAACTCTCTCACAATCTCTCACAAACTCTCACAAACACTCTCACAATCTCTCACAAACTCTCACAATCTCTCAATCTCTCTCAATCTCTCTCAATCTCTCACAATCTCTCTCAATCTCTCTCAATCTCTCTCAATCTCTCACAAACTCTCTCACAAACTCTCTCACAATCTCTCACAATCTCTCACAATCTCTCACAATCTCTCACAATCTCTCTCAAACTCTCTCAAACTCTCACAAACTCTCACAAACTCTCACAATCTCTCACAATCTCTCACAAACTCTCACAATCTCTCAATCTCTCTCAATCTCTCTCAATCTCTCACAATCTCTCTCAATCTCTCTCAATCTCTCTCAATCTCTCACAAACTCTCTCACAAACTCTCTCACAATCTCTCACAATCTCTCACAATCTCTCACAATCTCTCTCAATCTCTCACAAACTCTCTCACAAACTCTCTCACAATCTCTCAATCTCTCTCAATCTCTCTCAATCTCTCACAAACTCTCTCAATCTCTCACAATCTCTCACAAACTCTCACAATCTCTCACAATCTCTCACAATCTCTCACAATCTCTCACAATCTCTCTCAATCACTCACAATCTCTCACAAACTCTCACAAACTCTCTCAATCTCTCACAATCTCTCACAAACACTCTCAATCTCTCAATCTCTCTCAAACTCTCACAATCTCTCACAAACTCTCTCAAACTCTCTCAATCTCTCACAATCTCTCACAGACTCTCTCAATCTCTCACAATCTCTCTCAAACTCTCACAATCTCTCACAATCTCTCACAAACTCTCTCACAATCTCTCACAATCTCTCTCAAACTCTCACAAACTCTCTCACAATCTCTCACAATATCTCACAAACTCTCTCAATCTCTCACAAACTCTCTCACAATCTCTCTCAAACTCTCACAAACTCTCACAATCTCTCACAATCTCTCACAAACTCTCACAATCTCTCACAAACTCTCTCACAATCTCTCACAATCTCTCACAAACTCTCACAATCGCTCACAAACCCTCACAAACTCTCTCAAACTCTCACAAACCCTCTCTCTCCCGCTCCGTCCCGCTCCGTTCCGCTCACCACGGCCAGCAGCCACTTGCCCTCCCGGTAGACCCCGAGTAGTCCCAGCGTGCCCAGCAGCAGAGCGATGGCACCCAGGGCGACGCAGGCGGTGGGGAGGGCCGTGGTCGAGACGGCGTTGAGCGAGGGGAAGAGCGAGCGAGCCAGAACGGCGTGGCCCTTCCACAGGCCCAGAGCCAGCAAGGAGCCACCCACCGCCTTTGTGGGAGAAAGGAGGGGTTTAGTGGGTGGGTGGGTGAGTGGCTGGGTGAGTGGGTGGGTGAGTGGCTGGGTGAGTGGCTGGGTGAGTGGGTGAGCGATTGGGTGAGCGAGTGGGTTAGTGGGTGGGTGGGTGGGTGAGTGGGTGAGTGGCTGGGTGAGTGGGTGAGCGAGTGGGTGAGCGAGTGGGTTAGTGGGTGGGTGGGTGGGTGAGTGGCTGGGTGAGTGGGTGAGCGAGTGGGTTAGTGAGTGGGTGGGTGGGTGGGTGAGTGGCTGGGTGAGTGGGTGAGCGAGTGGGTGAGTGAGTGGGTGGGTGGGTGGCTGAGTGAGTGAGTGGGTGAGTGGCTGGGTGAGTGGCTGGGTGAGTGGGTGAGCGATTGGGTGAGCGAGTGGGTTAGTGGGTGGGTGGGTGGGTGAGTGAGTGGCTGGGTGGGTGGGTGAGCGAGTGGGTGAGTGAGTGGGTGGGTGGGTGGCTGAGTGAGTGAGTGGGTGAGTGGCTGGGTGAGTGGCTGGGTGAGTGGGTGATCGATTGGGTGAGTGAGTGGGTGGGTGGGTGGCTGAGTGAGTGAGTGGGTGAGTGGCTGGGTGAGTGGCTGGGTGAGTGGGTGAGCGAGTGGGTGAACGAGTGGGTTAGTGGGTGGGTGGGTGGGTGAGTGAGTGGCTGGGTGAGTGGGTGAGCGAGTGGGTGAGTGAGTGATCGATTGGGTGAGCGAGTGGGTGGGTGGGTTGCTGAGTGAGTGAGTGGGTGAGTGGCTGAGTTAGTAGGTAAGCGAGTGGGTGAGCGATTGGGTGAGCGAGTGGGTGAGCGAGTGGGTGAGCGAGTGGATGAGTGGTTGAGGGAGCGGGTGAGTGAGCGGGTGAGTGAATGAGTAAATAATCGAGTGGGTAAGTGATTTGACTTAGTGGGTGAGCTTGTGAGTGGGTGAGTGGCTGTGCGAGTATGTAAGCGTATGAATGTACGAGTGGCTGAGTGAGTGAGTGGCTGGGTGAGTGAGTGGGTAGATGAGTGGCGCAGTGAGTAAATGAGCGAGTGGGAGGATGAGTGAGCGAGTGGCTGAGCGAGTGGTTAAATGAGTAGGTGAGTGAGTGGATGAATGAATGGCTGAGTGAATGAGTGGGTGAGTAGGTGAGCGAGTGGGTGAGCGGGTGGGTAAGCAAGTGGGTGAGAGAGTCACCATGATGATCAGGCTGCACAGAGTGGTGAGGAGCTTTAGGAGCCTGGGCACGGTTAGCCCCACGGTGAAGTCACGAACCAGCCCCAGGATCTTGCCCAGCACAGATCCCACCTGTAACATCATCATCAGCAACACCATCATCAACATCATGATCATCACCTCCAGCACCATCAGCATCATCAGCGTCATCATCATCATCAACACCATCATCAACATCATGATCATCACCACCACCATCACCTCCAGCACCATCAACGTCATCATCATCATCATCAACACCATCATCAACATCATGATCATCACCACCACCATCACCTCCAGCACCATCAACGTCATCATCATCATCATCAACACCATCATCAACATCATGATCATCACCACCACCATCATCATTATCATCAACACCATCATCAACATCGTGATCATCACCACCACCATCACCTGTAACACCATCATCATCATCATCAGCAACACCATCATCAACATCATGATCATCACCACCACCTTCACCTGTAACACCATCAACGTTATCATCAACATCAACACCATCTCAACATCATGATCATCACCACCACCACCATCACCTGTAACACCATCAACGTCATCATCATCATCATCACCATCATCAACATCATGATCATCACCACCTCCAGCACCATCAACGTCATCATCATCATCATCAACATCATGATCATCACCACCATCCACCACCTCCAGCACCATCAACGTCATCATCATCATGATCATCACCACCACCATCACCTGTAACACCATCAACATCATCAACACCATCATCAACATCTTGATCATCACCACCACCATCACCTCCAGCACCATCAGCATTATCATCAACATCAACACCATCTCAACATCATGATCATCACCACCACCATCACCTCCAGCACCATCAGCAGCATCATCATCAACACCATCATCAACATCATGATCATCACCACCATCCACCACCTCCAGCACCATCAACGTCATCATCATCATCATGATCATCACCACCACCATCACCTGTAACACCATCAACATCATCAACACCATCATCAACATCTTGATCATCACCACCACCATCACCTCCAGCACCATCAGCATTATCATCAACATCAACACCATCATCAACATCATGATCATCACCACCACCATCACCTCCAGCACCATCAGCAGCATCATCATCAACACCATCATCAACATCATGATCATCACCACCATCCACCACCTCCAGCACCATCAACGTCATCATCATCATCATCATGATCATCACCACCACCATCACCTGTAACACCATCAACATCATCAACACCATCATCAACATCTTGATCATCACCACCACCATCACCTCCAGCACCATCAGCATTATCATCAACATCAACACCATCTCAACATCATGATCATCACCACCACCATCACCTCCAGCACCATCAGCAGCATCATCATCAACACCATCATCAACATCATGATCATCACCACCATCCACCACCTCCAGCACCATCAACGTCATCATCATCATCATCATGATCATCACCACCACCATCACCTGTAACACCATCAACATCATCAACACCATCATCAACATCTTGATCATCACCACCACCATCACCTCCAGCACCATCAGCATTATCATCAACATCAACACCATCATCAACATCATGATCATCACCACCACCATCACCTCCAGCACCATCAGCATCATCATCATCAACATATTATCGGCTATCCCTCGCAATCGAGGATGATTGTCTTCCATAGCAAGGTTGTATTATCTGTGGGCCCGAAGTCTGAATCATCGGACCTCCTTTGCCAGCACCAAAATATAACAATAGAGGTGTTGCCCCTTTTCTTTCTGGCAACAAAACCCACCCCACACTGGGGATTTTCAGAGGAGTTCATCGGGAAACGGTAGAAGACGGTACAGGAGGGTCAGTGCAATGATCTTTCATCCATTGATGGTGAGTCCGTGTTCCATGCGTTTGGTCAAGAGAAGGATGCCATTGGAAATGAATCTTTCCACTCCTTCCTTGCCTATGGTTCCATTCGAGAGGGTTAAGTCCCATCTGACTCTGGCGTTAAAATCGCGAGAAGAACACGTTTCGATTGAAAGCTTTCGTGACTGCAAGGATTCATATTCTTGGTTTTTTCGGTAAAGTCACGTAGAAGGGAAATATTAAAATAATAATACATAAATTTCGATTTAAAGCTTTCGTGACTGCAAGGATTCATCTTCTTTGGTTCTTTCGGTAAAGTCGCCACCACGTGGAATGATAATAAAATCATAAAATAAAACAATACACAATTCTCACGACGTTTCGGTAAAGTTACGTAGAATGATAATAAAATAATAAAATGAAACAATAAAATTCTCACGACGTTTCGGTCACAGCACAAGTAGCCTTCTTCAGGTGAAAGAACAGAACTGTCGGGACGGCAGAGCTTCAATTAACGCTGCTAAGAATCACCGAGCTTAAAAGACGCCGAGAAATCTTAGCAGCGTTCATTGAAGCTCTGTCATCCCGACAGTTCTGTTCCTTCACCTGAAGAGGGCCACTTGTGTTGTGGCCGAAACGTCGTGAGAATTTTATTGTTTTATTTTATTGTTTTATTATCATTCTACGTGGTGGCGACTTTACGGAAACGTCGTGAGAATTTTATTGTTTATTTTATTGTTTTATTATCATTCTACGTGGTGGTGACTTTACCGAAACGTCGTGAGAATTTTATTGTTTTATTTTATTATTTTATTATCATTCTACGTGACAGTCTCCCAGAATATGAATTCCTGCAGCCGATGAAGTGTTTAAGCCAAAACTCATTATAATGGTTAGCTAATACTCGCCATGTCACAGCATCATCAAAGGGTACGTAGTACGTGTGGCTTTTCAAGAGGCAAAGCACTGCCATCCGTAGTCGTGACCACACCCTGGTGGTTCTGTTGCTGCTTGGTGCACGACTGCTTGTTAGTCAAAGTTTCCCCTGTTCGCTTGCAGATACATGTAACCTTCAGAGAAAGGCTTTTCCACTAAGCGCCACCTGCACTGGGTAGCAGTGCAGCTGTGCCTCCGCCTCTAACACCACCATCATCAACATTACCACCTGTAGCACCACCATTACAATCATCATCAGTACCATCAACATCATCAGCAGCATCATCGTCAACATCATCGCCGTCAACAGCATCATCAGCTATCACCTTCATGATGGCTCCGCAGGCCGAAGCAATTTTGAACATCCAGCTGGTGGCTCCCATCTCTACAATTCTACACACACACACACACAGACAAACAGAGAGAGAGAGAGAGATCAGATCTACACAGATATACAGAGATAGATACAGAGACAGATACAGAGGTACAGAGAAATCAGATCTACACATTGAGAGACACAGAGAGCACACACAGAGATACAGCGAGAGATAACACAACAACAACAACCGCCGTTCGCCACTAAGCGGCGGTGACGTCACCACGACGCTTGTGCCAGGCTATGTGCACCTCGAGGCCGCCACGTGAAGTGTCGAACGCCCGCTGGCAGGAGGAGGTCACGGGGCAGACCCAGCAGGTGCCACGGGTCGACTGACTGAGACGACTGAGACGACTGGCTGATGCACCACCTGAGAGAGATAACACAACAACAACAACAACCGCCATTCGACCCACTAAGCGGCGGTGACGTCACCACGACGCTTGTGCCAGGCCATGTGCACACACACACAGATGCAGATGAAACGCAGCTGAGATGCAGGGAAAGACACGAAGAAAGATGGACACAGATACAGTGAGAGATGCGCACAGAGAGAGAGAGAGATACCAAAACACCAAATCTACACTAAAACTAAACTATTCATTACGCGCTTTTATTAAACTCACTGTGTCAGGAAGTGGCCCCGAAACTTCCCATAGCGTAAGGGGCCAGTTCAGCGTGGACAAATACGGCCAAGCAGAGGCATAACATGTAAAAAAAAAATGTTTTAAAATGTGTTATTTTTTTCATTTGTTTTTATGATATAATATAGTTATTGTCATCAGTAAGACATACGCATACCAAGTCTGCAGTCGACACCACATTGGGAAGGGGGTTAAAATTGAGTTACAAGATTTGAGGATACAACAATAACAACAACAACAACAACGACAGACAGACAGAGTGAGTTAAATAAAAGCGTGTCAAATGATAGGAGTCGTGAGTAAGTGAGGACTTATCCCCCCCGGCGCTTCTGCAGCCACCGATCGAGGGGTCGATTTCGAACCGCTTTGTCGATGTTGTGTGATCGACACCGCGCCAGCTGAAGGTGTCGATGCCTTCGGGGAAGTCGCATACCGTAGACGCAACTCACAACCGCTTTGCCGTCACTTATTGCCAATTGTGGAAATGAGACTGTTGTCCTATCATCTCGTAGAGTCATAGCCCACGACCGTTTGTGCTACGGTCGAAACGTCGCGATAATTTTTGTGTATTGTTTTATATATTTTATTTTATTTGGTTCTTTCGGTAAAGTCATGTAGAATGAGAATCAAATAAATTATCCTGTTTGATTTGTACTAAGTGCCTCGGTGAATGTGTATGCTCTGACTTTAACATAGCTATTTCTGCGACCAGTTACAAGCTAATCACTCAGCTATTTCAATGCTAAATTCTATGCTAATTCCTTTGTCAAGGGGTGCCTCTGCAGATGTGTATGCTTTGACTTTAACATAGCCATTTCTGTGACCAGTCACAAGCTAATCACTCAGTTATTTCAATGCTAAATTCTCCTGTTTGATTTGTACTAGGTGCCTCTGTGGATGTTGTATGCTTTGACTTTAACATAGCCATTTCTGTGACCAGTCACAAGCTAATCACTCAGTTATTTCAATGCTAAATTCTCCTGTTTGATTTGTACTAGGTGCCTCTGTGGATGTGTATGCTTTAACTTTTAACATAGCCATTTCTGTGACCAGTCACAAGCTAATCACTCAGTTATTTCAATGCGCAATTCTCCTGTTTGATTTGTACTAGGTGCCTCTGTGGATGTGTATGCTTTGACTTTAACATAGCCATTTCTGTGACCAATCACAAGCTAATCACTCAGTTATTTCAATGCTAAATTCTCCTGTTTGATTTGTACTAGGTGCCTCTGTGGATGTGTAGGCTTTGACTTTAACATAGCCATTTCTGTGACCAGTCACAAGCTAATCACTCAGTTATTTCAATGCTAAATTCTATGCTAATTCCTTTGTCAAAGGGTGCCTTTGTGGATGTGAATGCTTTAACTTTAAGAAAGCCATTTTTGTGACCAGTTACAAGCTAATCACTCAGCTATTTCAATGCTAAATTCTATGCTAATTCCTTTGTCAAAGGGTACCTTTGTGGATGTGTATGCTTTAACTTTAACATAGCCATTTCTGTGACCAGTCACAAGCTAATCACTCAGCTATTTCAATGCTAAATTCTCCTGTTTGATTTGTACTAGGTGCCTCTGTGGATGTTGTAGGTTTTGACTTTAACATAGCCATTTCTGTGACCAGTCACAAGCTAATCACTCAGCTATTTCAATGCTAAATTATCCTGTTTGATTTGTACTAGGTGCCTCTGTGGATGTGTATGCTTTAACTTTTAACATAGCCATTTCTGTGACCAGTCACAAGCTAATCACTCAGCCATTTCAATGCTAAATTATATGCTAATTCCTTTGTCAAGGCGCTTTGTTTCCTCTCACACAGCTTAAAGGTCGTGATCTGAACGTGGCTCTTTCACTCCAGCGCTGTCCTACCAGACAGTCTCGTCCCTTCACCTGATGATGGCCGCTTGTGTTGTGGCCGAAACGTCGTGAGAATTTTATTGTGTTATTTTATTTTATCAATTTATTATTTTATTCTCATTCTACGTGACTTTACCGAAAGAACCAAAGAAGATGAATCATTGCAGTCACGAAAGCTTTAAATCGAAATATATTTTATTATTTTATTGTTTTCCCTTTAACGTGGTGACTTTACCGAAAGAGCTAAGAATGTGAATCACTGCAGTCACGAAAGGTTAAATCAAAAGATGTAAGATTGTTTCCCCTGAAAAAAACTCTCTATGAAATTGGAGTTCATATCAGGAAGGCTAAGAATTTACTTTACACTTTGCTGTGCAATACAGTATTGTCATTAATAAATACGTACAGTATATAGTTTATACAGTACGGTACTGTTAATTCGCTCTGTTTTTGCTCAATTATCAACGATCTTTAAGACTCCTGATTAGGCTGAGGCCACCTTCGACTTACGATATGTTTCACTTACGATGGGGGTCGTCGTAACGCATCTCCATCGGTGGTCGAGGACTACCCTGCATTGGTTTAGTCCCTGGGTCTCTATGGGCCTCTATGTATCTCTATGTGTCTCTATGGATCTCTATGTGTCTCTATGGGTCTCTATGTAGCTCTATGTATCTCTATGGGTCTCTATGTGTCTCTATGTGAAACTATGTATCGATTTAGGCCTCTATGGGCTTCTATGTATCTCTATGGGCCTCTATGTGCCTCTATGGTTCTCTATGTATCTCTATGTGTCTCTATGTGTCTCTGTGTCTCTAGGGTCTCTATGGGCCTTTATGTATCTCGCTGTATCTCTATGGATCTCTATGTGTCTCTATGGATCTCTATGTGTCTCAATGTGAAACTATGTATCGATTTAGGCCTCTATCGGCTTCTATGTATCTCTATGTGTCTATATGGATCTCTATGAGTCTCTATGGGTCTCTATGGGTCTCTATGGGTCTCTATGGGCCTCTATGTATCTCTATGGGTCTCTATGTATCTCTATGTGTCTCTATGTGTCTATATGGATCTCTATGAGTCTCTATGGGTCTCTATGGGTCTCTATGGGTCTCTATGTATCTCTATGGGTCTCTATGTATCTCTATGTGTCTCTATGTATCTCTATGTGCCTCTATGTATCTCTATAGGCCTCACTGTATCTCTATGGGTCTCTATGTGTCTCTATGTGAAACTATGTATCGAATTTAGGCATCTATCGGCTTCTATGTATCTCTATGGATCTCTATGGGCCTTTATGTATCTCGCTGTATCTCTATAGGTCTCTATGTATCTCTATGTATCTCTACGTGTCTTGTATCTCTATGTATCTCTATCGCTATAGGTCTCTATGTATCTCTATGTATCTCTACGTGTCTTGTATCTCTATGTATCTCTATCTCTATAGGTCTCTATGTATCTCTATGTATCTCTGTGGGTCTCTATGTGTCTCTATGGATCTCTATTGGTCTCTATGTATCTCTATGGGCCTCTATGTATCTCTATGTGTCTTTATGTGTCTCTATGTGTCTCTGTGTCTCTAGGGTCTCTATGTGTCTCTATGGGTCTCTATGGGTCTCTGTAGGTCACTATGTATCTCTATGGGTCTCTATGTATCTCTATATATCTCTGTGTCTCTATGTATCTCTATGGATCTCTATGGGTCTCTATGTATCTCTATGGGCCTCTATGGATCTCTATGGGTCTCTATGTGTCTCTATGTATCTCTATGTGTCTCTGTGTCTCTATGTATCTCTATGTATCTCTGTGTCTCTATGTATCTCTATGGGTCTCTATGTGTCTGTATGGGACTCTTTGTGTCTCTATGGGTCTCTATGTATCTCTATGCGTCTCTGTGTCTCTATGTATATCTGCGTGCCGCTATGCGTTCAGAGAATTTGGCTATAATGCTGTGATAGCCAGGTCAAGCCTCATGATGAAGAGATGCTACATATCTCTGTAGGGCCTTGCTATGTGGTAAAGTTTAATTAATAATAGTATTAGACGTAAGGCAGTTATGTCTGTGCCACTACGCAGGCTTGTGGACAGACTGGTTACCTGAGATTACAGAAGATCACAGAGCCAGACCAAGGCTTTGAATGGAAATCCCCTTCGGAGAGCCTCAACACAGCGCGTGTGTGTGTGTGTCTGTCTTCTGTGTCTGTGTGTGTCTGTGTCTATGTGTGTGTGCCTTTGTCTGCGTTAATGTGTTTGTGACGATTATCTGGGTCTCCCCTAGATGGACTCAGCCTCAAGTGAATTACCTGGTTGCAGTGGGTGTGTGAAGTAAACATCGCCACTGAGTGAGTGGGTGAGTGAGTGAGTGTATGAGTGAGCGTGTGGGTGAGTGTATGGGTGAGTGAGAGAGTGGGTGAGTGTATGAGTGAGCGTGTGGGTGAGTGTATGGGTGAGTGAGAGAGTGAGGGGGTGAGTGAGTGGTTGAGTCAGTGAGCGGGTGAGTGAGTGGCTGAGTGAGTAAGCGGGTGAGTGAGTGTATGAGTGAGCGTGTCGGTGAGTGTATGGGTGAGTGAGTGAGTGGGTAAGTGAGTGGTTGAGTGAGTGAGCGGGTGAGTGAGTGAGTGGGTAAGTGAGTGTATCTCTATGAGTCTCTATGTATCTCTATAGGCCTCTATGTATCTCTATGTGTCTCTATGGGTCTCTATGTGTCTCTATGGGTCTCTATATATCTCTATGGGTCTCTATGTATCTCTATGTGTCTCTATGTATCTCTATGTATCTCTATGCATCTCTGTGTCTCTATAGGCCTCTATGTATCTCTATGGATCTCTATGGGTCTCTATGTATCTCTATGGATCTCTATGTATCTCTATGGATCTCTATGGGCCTCTATGTATCTCTATGGGCCTCTGTGTATCTCGATGTATCTATATGTGTCTCTATGTATCTCTATGTATCTCTATATCTCTATGGGTCTCTATGTATCTCTGTGTATCTCTTTGTGTCTCTATGTATCTCTATGGATTTCAATGTGTCTCTATGGGTCTCTATGTATCTCTAGGGGCCTCTATGTATCTCTATGGGTCTATATATGTCTCTATGGGTCTCTGTGTATCTCTATGTGTCTCTATGGGTCTCTATGCATCTCTATGGGCCTCTATGTATCCATATGTATCTGTGTGGGTCTCTATGTGTCTCTATGTATCTTTATGTGTCTTTATGTATATCTATGCATCTCTGTGTCTCTATGTATATCTGCGTGCCGCTATGCGTTCATAGAATTTGGCTATAATGCTGTGATAGCCAGGTCAAGCCTCATGCTGAAGAGATGCTACATATCTCTGTAGGGCCTTGCTATGTGGTAAAGTTTAATTAATAATAGTATTAGACGTAAGGCAGTTATGTCTGTGCCACTACGCAGGCTTGTAGACAGACTGGTTATCTGAGATTACAGAAGTTCACAGAGCCAGACCAAGGCTTTGAATGGAAATCCCCTTCGGAGAGCCTCAACACAGCGCGTGTGTGTGTGTGTCTGTCTTCTGTGTCTGTGTGTGTCTGTGTCTATGTGTGTGTGCCTTTGTCTGCGTTAATGTGTTTGTGACGATTATCTGGGTCTCCCCTAGATGGACTCAGCCTCAAGTGAATTACCTGGTTGCAGTGGGTGTGTGAAGTAAACATCGCCACTGAGTGAGTGGGTGAGTGAGTGGGTTGAGTGTGTGAGTGAGTGGGAGAGTGGGTGAGTGAGAGAGTGAGTGGGTGAGTGAGCGGGTGAGTGAGTGGCTGAGTGAGTGAGCGGGTGAGCGAGTGGGTGAGTGGGTGAGTGAGTGACTGAGTGAGTGAGCGGGTGAGTGGGTGACTGATTGAGCGGGTGAGTGAGTGAGTGGGTCACTGGGTGAGTGGGTGAGTGAGTGACTGAGTGAGTGAGCGGGTGAGTGGGTGAGTGAGTGAGTGGGTGAGTGGGTGAGTGAGTGACTTGGTGAGTGACTGAGTGAGTGAGTGAGGGGGTGAGTGGGTGAGTGACTGAGTGAGCGGGTGAGTGAGTGGTTGAGTGGGTGAGTGAGCAGGTGAGTGGGTGAGCGGATGATTGAGTGAGTGAGTGTGTGAGTGCTACTCGCTACTAACAGCACTTGACCCAACAGCCTGCTAGAGGCTACACGGGGGATCTTTGTCTATGTTGTCTCACTCACCCTGTCTCTGAGATTGTCTCTCTGTTTTCTCATCTCCTTCTCACCTTGTATATCTGCGTGTCTCCGTGTGTCTCTGTGTCTCACCTTGTATCTGTGTGTGTCTCTGTGTGTCTCTTTGTGTCTCTGTGTCTCACCTTGTATATCTGCATGTCTCTGTGTGTCTCTGTGTGTCTGTGTGTCTCTGTGCGTCTCTGTGTCTGACCTTGTATCTCCGTGTCTCTGTGTATCTCTGTGTCTCCGTGTGTCTCTGTGTGTCTCCGTGTGTCTCTGTGTCTCACCTTGTATCTCTGTGTCTCTCTGTGTCTCCGTGTGTCTCAGTGTCTCACCTTGTATCTCTGTGCCTCTGTGTATCTGTGTGTCTCCGTGTGTCTCTGTGTGTCTCCGTGTGTCTCTGTGTGTCTCCGTGTGTCTCTGTGTGTCTCTGTGCGTCTCTGTGTCTGACCTTGTATCTCCGTGTCTCTGTGCATCTCTGTGTGTCTCTGCGTTTCTTCGTGTGTCTCTGTGTGTCTCTGTGTCTCACCTTGTATCTGTGTGTCTCCGTGTGTCTCCGTGTGTCTCTGTGTGTCTCCGTGTGTCTCAGTGTCTCACCTTGGATCTCTGTGTCTCCATGTGTCTCTGTGTGTCTCCGTGTATCTCTGTGTCTCAGTGTGTCTCTGTGTGTCTCCGTGTATCTCCGTGTATATCTGTGTGTCTCTGTGTGTCTCTATGTATCTCTAGGTTTCTCTATGGGTCTCTATGTATCTCTATGTATCTCTATGGATCTCTATGTGTCTCTATGTATCTCTATGTATGTCTATGGGTCTCTATGTGTCTGTGTCTCTATGTATCTCTATGAATCTCTATGTATCTCTATGTATCTCTATGGGCCTCTATGTATCTCTATGGATCTCTATGGGCTCTATGTGTCTCTATGTATCTCTATGTATCTCTATGTATCTCTATGGATCTCTATGTGTCTCTATGTATCTCTATGGGTCTCTATGTGTCTGTGTCTCTATGTATCTCTATGTATCTCTATGTGTCTCTATGTATCTCTATGTGTCTCTATGTATCTCTATGGGTCTGTGTGTATCTCTTTGTATCTCTACATGTCTATATGTATCTCTATGTATCGCTATGGGTCTCTATGTGTCTCAATGGATCTCTATGGGTCTCTATGTATCTCTATGTATCTCTATGGGTCTCTATGTATCTCTATGGGTCTCTATGTATCTCTATGGGTTTCTATGTATCTCTATGTATCTCTATGGGTCTCTATGTGTTTCTATGGGCCTCTATGTGTCTCCATGTATCTCTATGTGTCTCTATGTATCTCTATGTATCTCTATGTGTCTCTATGTATCTCTATGTGTCTCTATGTATCTCTATGGGTCTGTGTGTATCTCTTTGTATCTCTATATGTCTATATGTATCTCTATGTATCGCTATGGGTCTCTATGTGTCTCAATGGATCTCTATGGGTCTCTATGTATCTCTATGTATCTCTATGGGTCTCTATGTATCTCTATGGGTCTCTATGTATCTCTATGGGTTTCTATGTATCTCTATGTATCTCTATGTGTCTCTATGTATCTCTATGGGTCTCTATGTATCTCTATGTGTTTCTATGTATCTCTATGTATCTGTGTCTCTATGTATCTCTATGGATCTCTATGGGTCTCTATGTATCTCTATGGGCCTCTATTTGTCTCTGTGTCTCTATGTATATCTGCGTGCCGCTATGCGTTCAGAGAATTTGGCTATAATGCTGTGATAGCCAGGTCAAGCCTCATGCTGAAGAGATGCTACATATCTCTGTAGGGCCTTGCTATGTGGTAAAGTTTAATTAATAATAGTATTAGACGTAAGGCAGTTATGTCTGTGCCACTACGCAGGCTTGTGGACAGACTGGTTACCTGAGATTACAGAAGATCACAGAGCCAGACCAAGGCTTTGAATGGAAATCCCCTTCGGAGAGCCTCAACACAGCGCGTGTGTGTGTGTGTCTGTCTTCTGTGTCTGTGTGTGTCTGTGTCTATGTGTGTGTGCCTTTGTCTGCGTTAATGTGTTTGTTACGATTATATGGGTCTCCCCTAGATGGACTCAGCCTCAAGTGAATTACCTGGTTGCAGTGGGTGTGTGTAGTAAACATCGCCACTGAGTGAGTGGGTGAGTGAGTGAGTGTATGAGTGAGCGTGTGGGTGAGTGTATGGGTGAGTGAGAGAGTGAGTGGGTGAGTGAGTGTATGAGTGAGCGTGTGGGTGAGTGTATGGGTGAGTGAGAGAGTGAGTGGGTGAGTGAGTGGTTGAGTCAGTGAGCGGGTGAGTGAGTGGCTGAGTGAGTGAGCGGGTGAGTGAGTGTATGAGTGAGCGTGTGGGTGAGTGTATGGGAAAGTGAGTGAGTGGGTAAGTGAGTGGTTGAGTGAGTGAGCGGGTGAGTGAGTGAGTGGGTAAGTGAGTGTATCTCTATGAGTCTCTATGTATCTCTATAGGCCTCTATGTATCTCTATGTGTCTCTATGGGTCTCTAGAGATACATAGAGACCCATGGGTCTCTATGTATCTCTATGTGTCTCTATGTATCTCTATGTATCTCTATGCATCTCTGTGTCTCTATAGGCCTCTATGTATCTCTATGGATCTCTATGGGTCTCTATGTATCTCTATGGATCTCTATGTATCTCTATGGATCTCTATGGGCCTCTATGTATTTCTATGGGCCTCTGTGTATCTCGATGTATCTATATGTGTCTCTATGTATCTCTATGTATCTCTATGGGTCTCTATGTATCTCTGTGTATCTCTTTGTGTCTCTATGTATCTCTATGGATTTCAATGTGTCTCTATGGGTCTCTATGTATCTCTAGGGGCCTCTATGTATCTCTATGGGTCTATATATATGTCTCTATGGGTCTCTGTGTATCTCTATGTGTCTCTATGGGTCTCTATGTATCTCTATGGGCCTCTATGTATCCATATGTATCTGTGTGGGTCTCTATGTGTCTCTATGTATCTTTATGTGTCTTTATGTATATCTATGCATCTCTGTGTCTCTATGTATATCTGCGTGCCGCTATGCGTTCAGAGAATTTGGCTATAATGCTGTGATAGCCAGGTCAAGCCTCATGCTGAAGAGATGCTACATATCTCTGTAGGGCCTTGCTATGTGGTAAAGTTTAATTAATAATAGTATTAGACGTAAGGCAGTTATGTCTGTGCCACTACGCAGGCTTGTGGACAGACTGGTTACCTGAGATTACAGAAGATCACAGAGCCAGACCAAGGCTTTGAATGGAAATCCCCTTCGGAGAGCCTCAACACAGCGCGTGTGTGTGTGTGTCTGTCTTCTGTGTCTGTGTGTGTCTGTGTCTATGTGTGTGTGCCTTTGTCTGCGTTAATGTGTTTGTTACGATTATATGGGTCTCCCCTAGATGGACTCAGCCTCAAGTGAATTATCTGGTTGCAGTGGGTGTGTGTAGTAAACATCGCCACTGAGTGAGTGAGTCAGTGAGTGGGTGAGTGAGCGTATGAGTGAGCATGTGGGTGAGTGTATGGGTGAGTGAGAGAGTGAGTGGGTGAGTGAGTGGTTGAGTGAGCGTGTGGGTGATTGTATGGGTGAGTGAGAGAGTGAGTGGGTGAGTGAGTGGATGAGTGAGCGTGTGGGTGAGTGTATGGGTGAGTGAGAGAGTGAGTGGGTGAGTGATTGGTTGAGTGAGCGTGTGGGTGAGTGTATGGGTGAGTGAGAGAGTGAGCGGGTGAGTGAATGTATGAGGGATTGTCTGGGTGAGTGTATGGGTGAGTGAGTGAGTGGGTAAGTGAGTGGTTGAGTGAGTGAGCGGGTGAGTAAGTGAGCGGGTGAGTGAGTGAGTGGGTAAGTGAGTGTATCTCTATGAGTCTCTATGTATCTCTATGGGCCTCTATGTATCTCTATGTGTCTCTATGTATCTCTATGGGTCTCTATGTGTCTCGATGGGTCTCTATGTGTCTCTATGTATCTAAATGTATCTCTGTGGGTCTCTATGTATCTCTATATCTCTTTGTGTCTCTATGTATCTCTATGGATTTCAATGTGTCTCTATGGGTCTCTATGTATCTCTAGGGGCCTCTATGTATCTCTATGGGTCTATATGTGTCTCTATGTGTCTCTGTGTATCTCTATGTGTCTCTATGGGTCTCTATGTATCTCTATGGGCCTCTATGTATCCATATGTATCTGTGTGGGTCTCTATGTGTCTCTACGTATCTTTATGTGTCTCTATGGGTCTCTTCGTGTCTCTATGGGTCTCTATGTATATCTATGCATCTCTGTGTCTCTATGTATATCTGCGTGCCGCTATGCGTTCAGAGAATTTGGCTATAATGCTGTGATAGCCAGGTCAAGCCTCATGCTGAAGAGATGCTACATATCTCTGTAGGGCCTTGCTATGTGGTAAAGTTTAATTAATAATAGTATTAGACGTAAGGCAGTTATGTCTGTGCCACTACGCAGGCTTGTGGACAGACTGGTTACCTGAGATTACAGAAGATCACAGAGCCAGACCAAGGCTTTGAATGGAAATCCCCTTCGGAGAGCCTCAACACAGCGCGTGTGTGTGTGTCTGTCTTCTGTGTCTGTGTGTGTCTGTGTCTATGTGTGTGTGCCTTTGTCTGCGTTAATGTGTTTGTGACGATTATCTGGGTCTCCCCTAGATGGACTCAGCCTCAAGTGAATTACCTGGTTGCAGTGGGTGTGTGTAGTAAACATCGCCACTGAGTGAGTGGGTGAGTGGGTGAGTGAGTGAGCGTGTGGGTGAGTGTATGGGTGAGTGAGAGAGTGAGTGGGTGAGTGAGTGAGTGGTTGAGTGAGCATGTGGGTGAGTGTATGAGTGAGTGAGAGAGTGAGTGGGTGAGTGGTTGAGTGAGTGAGCGGTTGAGTGGTTGAGTGGGTGAGCGGGTGAGTGAGTGGTTGAGTGGGTGAGCGGGTGAGTGAGTGGTTGAATGGGTGAACGGGTGAGTGAGTGAGTGGGTGAGTGGTTGAGTGAGTGAGCGGGTGAGTGAGTGAGTGCTTGAGTGAGTGAGCGGGTGAGTGGTTGAGTGAGTGAGCGGGTGAGTGAGCGGATAAGTGGGTGAGTGAGTGAGTGGTTGAGTGGGTGAGTGAGTGAGCGGGTGAGTGAGTGAGTGCTTGAGTGAGTGAGCGGGTGAGTGGTTGAGTGAGTGAGCGGGTGAGTGAGCGGATAAGTGGGTGAGTGAGTGAGTGGTTGAGTGGGTGAGTGAGTGAGTGTGTGAGTGCTACTCGCTACTAACAGCACTTGACCCAACAGCCTGCTAGAGGCTACACGGGGGATCTTTGTCTGTGTTGTCTCACTCACCATGTCTCTGAGATTGTCTCTCCGTTTCCGCATCTCCCTCTCACCTTGTATCTCTGTGTGTCTCTGTGTGTCTCCGTGTGTCTCTGTGTGTCTATGTGTGTCTCACCTTGTATCTGTGTGTGTCTATGTGTGTCTCTGTGTGTCTCTGTGTCTCACCTTGTATCTCTGTGTGTCTCTGTGTGTCTCTTTGTGTCTCTGTGTCTCACCTCATTATCTGTATGTGTCTCTGTGTGTCTCCGTGTGTATCTGTGTGTCTCTGTGTGTCTCACCTTGTATCTGTGTGTGTCTCTGTGTGTCTCTGTGTCTCACCTTGTATCTGTGTGTATCTCTGTGTGTCTCCGTGTGTCTGTGTGTCTCTGTGTGTCTCTGTGTCTCACCTTGTATCTGTGTGTTTCTCTTGTGTGTCTCTGTGTGTCTCTGTGTCTTACCTTGTATCTGTGTGTCTCTGTGTGTCACAGGTTCTCACCTTGTATCTGTATGTGTCTCTGTATGTCTCAGTGTGTATCTGTGTGTCTCTGTGTGTCTCACCTTGTATCTGTGTGTCTCTGTGTCTCACCTTGTATCTGTGTGTCTCTGTGTGTCACCTTGTATCTGTGTGTATCTCTGTGTGTCTCTGTCTCACCTTGCATCTGTGTGTGTCTCTGTGTGTCTCCGTGTGTCTCTGTGTGTCTCTGTGTCTCCAGACCAAGGCTCCCCCATAGGGTTCAATGTTAATTACTGAGACTCATAGAGCCAGACTAAGGCTCCCACAGGGTTCAGTGTTAATCACAGAGACTCACTGAGCCAGACTAAGGCTCCCACAGGGTTCAGTGTTAATCACTGAGACTCACTGAGCCAGACTAAGGCTCCCACAGGGTTCAGTGTTAATCACTGAGGCTCACAAAGCCAGACTAAGGCTCCCATAGGGTTCAGTGTTAATCACTGAGGCTCACAAAGCCAGACTAAGGCTCCCATAGGGTTCAGTGTTAATCACTGAGACTCACTGAGCCAGACTAAGGCTCCCACAGGGTTCAGTGTTAATCACTGAGGCTCACAAAGCCAGACTAAGGCTCCCATAGGGTTCAGTGTTAATCACTGAGACTCACTGAGCCAGAATAAGGCTCCCCCAATAGGGTTCAGTGTTAATCACTGAGACTCACTGAGCCAGAATAAGGCTCCCCCAATAGGGTTCAGTGTTAATCACTGAGACTCACAGAGCCAGACCAAGGCTCCCCCATAGCGTTCAGTGTTAATCACTGAGACTCATAGAGCCAGACTAAGGCTCCCACAGGGTTCGGTGTTAATCACTGAGACTCACAGAGCCAGACTAAGGCTCCCCATAAGGTTCAGAGTTAATCACTGAGACTCATAGAGTCAGACTAAGGCTCCCACAGGGTTCAGTGTTAATCACTGAGACTCACAGAGCCAGACTAAGGCTCCCCAAAGGTTTCAGTGTTAATCACTGAGACTCACTGAGCCAGACTAAGGCTCCCATAGGGTTCAGTGTTAATCACTGAGACTCACAGAGCCAGACTAAGGCTCCCACAGGGTTCAGTGTTAATCACTGAGACTCATAGAGCCAGACTAAGGCTCCCACAGGGTTCAGTGTTAATCACTGAGACTCACAGAGCCAGACTAAGGCTCCCACAGGGTTCGGTGTTAATCACTGAGACTCACAGAGCCAGACTAAGGCTCCCACAGGGTTCAGTGTTAATCACTGGGGAGACTCACAGAGCCAGACTAAGGCTCCCACAGGATTCAATGTTAATCACTGAGACTCACAGAGCCAGACTAAGGCTCCCCATAAGGTTCAGAGTTAATCACTGAGACTCACAGAGCCAGACTAAGGCTCCCATAGGGTTCAGTGTTAATCACTGAGACTCACAGAGCCAGACTGAGGCACCCACAGGGTTCAGTGTTAATCACTGAGACTCACAGAGCCAGACCAAGGCTCCCACAGGGTTCAGTGTTAATCACTGAGACTCACAGAGCCAGACTAAGGCTCCCATAGCGTTCAGTGTTAATCACTGAGACTCATAGAGCCAGACTGAGGCTCCCACAGGGTTCGGTGTTAATCACTGAGACTCACAGAGCCAGACTAAGGCTCCCCATAAGGTTCAGAGTTAATCACTGAGACTCATAGAGCCAGACTAAGGCTCCCACAGGGTTCAGTGTTAATCACTGAGACTCACAGAGCCAGACTAAGGCTCCCACAGGGTTCAGTGTTAATCACTGTGACTCACAGAGCCAGACTAAGGCTCCCCATAAGGTTCAGAGTTAATCACTGAGACTCATAGAGCCAGACTAAGGCTCCCACAGGGTTCAGTGTTAATCACTGAGACTCACAGAGCCAGACTAAGGCTCCCATAGGGTTCAGTGTTAATCACTGAGACTCACAGAGCCAGACCAAGGCTCCCCCATAGCGTTCAGTGTTAATCACTGAGACTCATAGAGCCAGACTAAGGCTCCCACAGGGTTCAGTGTTAATCACTGAGACTCACAGAGCCAGACTAAGGCTCCCCAAAGGTTTCAGTGTTAATCACTGAGACTCACAGAGCCAGACTAAGACTCCCCCATAGGGTTCAGTGTTAATCAGTGAGACTCATAGAGCCAGACTGAGGCTCCCATAGGGTTCAGTGTTAATCACTGAGACTCACAGAGCCAGACTAAGACTCCCCCATAGGGTTCAGTGTTAATCACTGAGACTCACAGAGCCAGACTAAGACTCCCCCATAGGGTTCAGTGTTAATCAGAGAGACTCATAGAGCCAGACTAAGGCTTTGAATGGAAATCCCCTACAGTGAGTCTCAACACAGTGTGTATGTGTATGTCCTTTTTTGTATTCTGTGTCTATGTGTGTGTCTGTGCGTGTCTGTGTCTATGTGTGTGCCTTTGCGTTAATGTGTTTGTGACGATTATCTGGGTCTCCCCTAGATCGGCTCAGCCTCAAATGAATTACCTGGTTGCAGTGGGTGTTTGTAGTAAACATCGCCACTGAGTGAGTGGGTGAGTGGTTGGGTGGGTGAGTGTGTGAGTGGGAGAGTGGGTGAGTGTATGGGTGAGTGAGAGGGTGAGTGGGTGAATGTGTGGATGAGTGTGTGGGTGAGTGGGTGGATGAGTGGATGAGTGAGTGGGAGAGTGGGTGAGTGTATGGGTGAGTGAGTGAACGGGTGAGTGAGTGGTTGAGTGGGTGAGTGGGTAAGCGGGTGATTGAGTGGCTGAGTGAGTGAGTGACTGAGTGAGTGAGCGGGTGAGTGGTTGAGTGAATGGGTGAGTGAGTGGGTGAGTGAGTGAGTTGGTGTGTGAGTGACTGAGTGAGTGAGCGACTGAGTGAGTGAGTGAGCGGGTGAGTGGGTGAGTGACTGAGTGAGTGGGTGAGAGAATGAGTGAGTGGGTGAGTGAGTCAGTGGGTGAGTGACTGAGTGAGTGAGTGGGTGAGTGAGTGGGTGAGTAGGTGGGTGGGTGAGTGAGTGGGTGAGTGAGTGAGTGGGTGACTGAGTGAGTGGGTGGGTGAGTGAGTGTGTGAGTGGGTGAGTGAGTGAGTGTGTGAGTGCTACTCGCTACTAACAGCACTCGACCCAACAGCCTGCTAGAGGCTACATGGGGGATCTTTGTCTATGTTGTGTCACTCACCCTGCCTCTGAGATTGTCTCTCTATTTCCGCGTCTCCCTCTCACCTTGTATCTGTGTGTGTCTCTGTGTGTCTCTGTGTCTCACCTTGTATCTGTATGTGTGTGTCTCTGTGTGTCTCTGTGTCTCACCTTGTATCTCTGTGTGTCTCTGTGTCTCACCTTGTATCCCTGTGTGTCTCTGTGTGTCTCTTTGTGTCTCTGTGTGTCTCCGTGTCTCACCTTGTATCTCTGTGAGTCTCTGTGTGTCTCCGTATGTCTCTGTGTGTCTCCGTGTGTCTCCGTATTTCTCTGCGTCTCTCTAGTCTCTCAACTGTCTCACCTCGTCTCTCTGCTGTCTCTCTGCTGTGTCTCTCTGCTGTGTCTCTCTGCTGTCTCTCTGCTGTGTCTCTCTGCTGTGTATCTCTGCTGTGTCTCTCTGCTGTGTCTCTCTGCTGTGTCTCTACTGTGTCTCTCTGCTGTGTCTCTCTGCTGTCTCTCTGCTGTGTCTCTCTGCTGTGTCTCTCTGCTGTGTCTCTCTGCTGTGTCTCTGCTGTGTCTCTCTGCTGTGTCTCTCTGCTGTGTCTCTACTGTGTCTCTCTGCTGTGTCTCTCTGCTGTGTCTCTCTGCTGTCTCACCTCGTCTCTCTGCTGTGTCTCTGCTGTGTCTCTCTGCTGTGTCTCTCTGCTGTGTCTCTCTGCTGTGTCTCTCTGCTGTCTCTATGCTGTGTCTCTCTGCTGTGTCTCTCTGCTGTCTCTCACCTCGTCTCTCTGCTGTGTCTCTCTGCTGTCTCTCACCTCGTCTCTCTGCTGTGTCTCTCTGCTGTGTCTCTCTGCTGTCTCTCACCTCGTCTCTCTGCTGTCTCTCACCTCGTCTCTCTGCTGTGTCTCTCTGCTGTGTCTCTCTGCTGTCTCTATGCTGTGTCTCTCTGCTGTGTCTCTCTGCTGTCTCTATGCTGTGTCTCTCTGCTGTGTCTCTCTGCTGTCTCTCACCTCGTCTCTCTGCTGTGTCTCTGCTGCGTCTCTCTGCTGTGTCTCTCTGCTGTGTCTCACTGCTGTCTCACCTCGTCTCTCTGCTGTGTCTCTGCTGTGTCTCTCTGCTGTGTCTCTCTGCTCTGTCTCACCTCGTCTCTCTGCTGTGTCTCTGCTGTGTCTCTCTGCTGTGTCTCTCTGCTGTCTCTCTGCTGCGTCTCTCTGCTGTCTCTCTGCTGTCTCTACTGCGTCTCACCTCGTCTCTCTGCTGTGTCTCTCTGCTGTGTCTCTCTGCTGCGTGTCTCTGCTGTGTCTCTCTGCTGTGTCTCACTGCTGTCTCTCTGCTGTGTCTCTCTGCTGTGTCTCTCTGCTGTGTCTCTGCTGTGTCTCTCTGCTGTGTCTCTCTGCTGTGTCTCTGCTGTGTCTCTCTGCTGTGTCTCTCTGCTGTCTCTATGCTGTGTCTCTCTGCTGTGTCTCTCTGCTGTGTCTCTCTGCTGTGTCTCACTGCTGTCTCTATGCTGTGTCTCTCTGCTGTGTCTCTCTGCTGTGTCTCTCTGCTGTGTCTCTGCTGTGTCTCTCTGCTGTGTCTCTCTGCTGTGTCTCTGCTGTGTCTCTCTGCTGTGTCTCTCTGCTGTCTCTATGCTGTGTCTCTCTGCTGTGTCTCTCTGCTGTGTCTCTCTGCTGTGTCTCACTGCTGTCTCACTGCTGTGTCTCTCTGCTGTGTCTCTCTGCTGTCTCTCACCTCGTCTCTCTGCTGTCTCTGCTGCGTCTCTCTCCGTCTGTATCGACGAAGGCGTCACTCGGAAATCCCCTCTGAGCGGAAGCAAAAACACCAGGCAGTGAAGCGACGTCCCTGTTTGGTTATTTATTTATTTACTCTTTACTTTCCCTAGAGGGGCCACGGGGACTGGGAACCTTGACCACGGACCCTCCGGCTTTCATTATTACACATTATTATTATTACTATTACACATTATTATTACACATTATTAGTGTTACACATTATTATTACACATTATTATTATCATTACACATTATTATTACACATTATTATTGTCACTATTACACATTATTATTGTTACACATTATTATTACACATTATTATTATTATTACACATTATTATTATTACACATTATTATTATACATTATTATTGTCACTATTACACATTATTATTACACATTATTATTACACATTATTATTATTATTATTACACATTATTATTATCATTACACATTATTATTATACATTATTATTGTCACTATTACACATTATTATTACACATTATTATTACACATTATTATTACACATTATTATTATCACTATTACACATTATTATTATTACACATTATTACACTTTATTATTACACATTATTATTACACATTATTATTGTTACACATTATTATTACACATTATTATTATCATTACACATTATTATTATTACACATTATTATTGTTATACATTATTATTACACATTATTATTATCATTACACATTATTATTATCATTACACATTATTATTATTATTGCTATTACACATTATTATTATTACACATTATTACACATTATTATTATTACACATTATTATTGTTACACATTATTATTACGCATTGTTATTGTTACACATTATTATTATTACACATTATTATTACTATTACACATTATTATCATTACACATTATTATTACACATTATTATTACACATTATTATTGTTACACATGATTATTATTACTATTACACATTATTATTACACATTATTATTACACATTATTATTATTACACATTATTATTGTTACACATTAGTATTATACATTGTTATTACTATTACACATTATTATTACACATTATTATTATTATTACACATTATTATTACACATTATTATTATCATTACACATTATTATTGTTACACATTATTATTATTATTACACATTATTATTATTACACATTATTACACATTATTATTACATGTTATTATTATTACACATTATTATTGTTACACATGATTATTATTACTATTACACATTATTATTACACATTATTATTACACATTATTATTACTATTACACATTATTATTATTATCATTACGCATTATTATTACACATTATTATTATTACACATTATTATTACACATTATTATTACACATTATTATTATTACACATTATTATTGTTACACATTAGTATTATACATTATTATTACTATTACACATTATTATTACACATTATTATTATTACACATTATTATTACACATTATTATTATCATTACACATTATTATTGTTACACATTATTATTACACATTATTATTACACATTATTACACATTATTATTACATGTTATTATTATTACACATTATTATTACACATTATTATTATTATTACACTTTATTATTATTACACTTTATTATTATTTTACACGATTTTATTATTTACACTTTACTATTATTATTACACGACTTTATTATTATTGCACGATTTTATTATTTACACTTTTTATTATTATTACACGACTTTATTATTATTATTATTGCACGATTGTATTATTTACACGCTCTTTATTAACTCACTCTGTCTGTCGTTGTTGTATCTCTCAAATCTTGCAACTCAACTTGAACCCACTTCCCTGCAATGTGGTATCGCCTGCACACTTTGTACACTTACGTGATGCTGATGACAATAACTATATTATATCATAAACAAAATAGTATGTTTAAACAATCTTTGTTATATTTTGATTTAAAGCTTCCGTGACTGCAGTAATTCATATTCTTAGCTCTTTCGGTAAAGTCACGTTGAAGGGAAACAATAAAATAATAAATTATATATAAAACAATAAAAAAATTAATGCATACCGACACACCTGATGACGACCGTTTGAGTTATGGTCGAAACGTCGTGGTGACGTCACCGCCACTTAGTGGCGAATGGCGGTTGTTGTTGTTGTTGTTGTCTGTGTGTCTGTGTGTGTCTCACGTGCTGTGTCAGCCTGTCACACGTACTGTGTCACGTGCTGTGTCACCCTGTCACACGTGCTGTGTCACCCTGTGTCACGTGCTGTGTCACGTGCTGTGTCACGTGCTGTGTCACCCTGCCACACGTACTATGTCACGTGCTGTGTCACCCTGCCAAACGTACTGTGTCACCCTGTGTCACGTGCTGTGTCACCCTGTGTCACGTACTGTGTCACGTGCTTGTCACGTGCTGTGTCACCCTGTCACACGTACTGTGTCACGTGCTGTGTCACACGTACTGTGTCACCCTGTCACACGTACTGTGTCACGTGCTGTGTCACACGTACTGTGTCACCCTGTCACACGTACTGTGTCACGTGCTGTGTCACACGTACTGTGTCACCCCGTCACACGTACTGTGTCACCCTGTACTGTGTCACCCTGTCACACGTACTGTGTCACCCTGTCACACGTACTGTGTCACCCTGTACTGTGTCACTCTGTCACACGTACTGTGTCACCCCGTCACACGTACTGTGTCACCCTGTACTGTGTCACCCTGTCACACGTACCGTGTCACCCTGTCACACGCACTGTGTCACGTGCTGTGTCACCCTGTACTGTGTCACCCTGTCACACGTGCTGTGTCACCCTGTCACACGTGCTGTGTCACCCTGTCACACGTACTGTGTCACCCTGTCACACGTGCTGTGTCACCCACGTACTGTGTCACCTTGTCACACGTGCTGTGTCACCCCTTCACACGTGGTGTGTCACCCTGTCACACGTACTGTGTCAACCTGTGTTACGTACTGTGTCACCCTGTCACACGTACTGTGTCACCCTGTGTCACGTGCTGTGTCACCCTGTCACACGTACTATGTCACCCTGTCTCACGTACTGTGTCACCCTGTCACACGTACTGTGTCACCCTGTGTCACGTACTGTGTCACCCTGTGTCACGTACTGTGTCACCCCGTCACACGTACTGTGTCACCCTGTGTCACGTGCTGTGTCACCCTGTCACACGTACTGTGTCACGTACTGTGTCACCCACATACTGTGTCACCCTGTCACACGTACTGTGTCACCCTGTGTCACGTGCTGTGTCACCCTGTCACACGTACTGTGTCACATGCTGTGTCACCCACATACTGTGTCACCCCGTCGCACGTGCTGTGTCACGTGCTGTGTCACGTACTGTGTCACGTGCTGTGTCACCCTGTCACACGTACTGTGTCACCCTGTCTCACGTACTGTGTCACCCTGTCACACGTACTGTGTCACCCTGTCACACGTGCTGTGTCACGTGCTGTATCACGTGCTGTGTCACCCTGTCACACGTGCTGTGTCACGTGCTGTGTCACGTACTGTGTCACGTGCTGTGTCACCCTGTCACACGTGCTGTGTCACCCTGTCACACGTACTGTGTCACCCTGTCACACGTGCTGTGTCACCCTGTATCACGTGCTGTGTCACCCCGTCACACGTACTGTGTCACCCCGTCACACGTACTGTGTCACCCTGTCACACGTGCTGTGTCACCCCGTCACACGTACTGTGTCACCCTGTCACACGTACTGTGTCACCCTGTCTCACGTACTGTGTCAGCCTGTCACACGTGCTGTGTAACCCTGTCACACGTACTGTGTCACCCTGTCACACGTGCTGTGTCACCCTGTCACACGTGCTGTGTCACCCTGTCACACGTACTGTGTCACCCTGTATCACGTACTGTGTCACCCTGTCTCACGTACTGTGTCACCCTGTCACACGTGCTGTGTCACCCTGTCACACGTGCTGTGTCACCCTGTCTCACGTACTGTGTCACTCTGTCACACGTGCTGTGTCACCCTGTCACACGTGCTGTGTCACCCTGTATCACGTGCTGTGTCACCCCGTCACACGTACTGTGTCACCCCGTCACACGTACTGTGTCACCCTGTCACACGTGGTGTGTCACCCTGTCACACGTGCTGTGTCACCCTGTATCACGTGCTGTGTCACCCCGTCACACGTACTGTGTCACCCTGTCACACGTGCTGTGTCACCCCGTCACACGTACTGTGTCACCCTGTCACACGTACTGTGTCACCCTGTCTCACGTACTGTGTCAGCCTGTCACACGTGCTGTGTAACCCTGTCACACGTACTGTGTCACCCCGTCACACGTACTGTGTCACCCTGTCACACGTACTGTGTCACCCTGTCTCACGTACTGTGTCAGCCTGTCACACGTGCTGTGTAACCCTGTCACACGTACTGTGTCACCCTGTCACACGTACTGTGTCACCCTGTCACACGTACTGTGTCACGTGCTGTGTCACACGTACTGTGTCACCCTGTCACGCGTACTGTGTCACGTGCTGTGTCACACGTACTGTGTCACCCCGTCACACGTACTGTGTCACCCTGTACTGTGTCACCCTGTCACACGTACTGTGTCACCCTGTCACACGTACTGTGTCACCCTGTACTGTGTCACTCTGTCACACGTACTGTGTCACCCCGTCACACGTACTGTGTCACCCTGTACTGTGTCACCCTGTCACACGTACCGTGTCACCCTGTCACACGCACTGTGTCACGTGCTGTGTCACCCTGTACTGTGTCACCCTGTCACACGTGCTGTGTCACCCTGTCACACGTGCTGTGTCACCCTGTCACACGTACTGTGTCACCCTGTCACACGTGCTGTGTCACCCACGTACTGTGTCACCTTGTCACACGTGCTGTGTCACCCCGTCACACGTGGTGTGTCACCCTGTCACACGTACTGTGTCAACCTGTGTTACGTACTGTGTCACCCTGTCACACGTACTGTGTCACCCTGTGTCACGTGCTGTGTCACCCTGTCACACGTACTATGTCACCGTGTCTCACGTACTGTGTCACCCTGTGTTACGTACTGTGTCACCCTGTCACAGGTACTGTGTCACCCTGTCACACGTACTGTGTCACCCTGTGTCACGTACTGTGTCACCCTGTGTCACGTACTGTGTCACCCCGTCACACGTACTGTGTCACCCTGTGTCACGTGCTGTGTCACCCTGTCACACGTACTGTGTCACCCTGTCACACGTACTGTGTCACCCTGTGTCACGTGCTGTGTCACCCTGTCACACGTACTATGTCACCCTGTCTCACGTACTGTGTCACCCTGTGTTATGTACTGTGTCACCCTGTCACAGGTACTGTGTCACCCTGTCACACGTACTGTGTCACCCTGTGTCACGTACTGTGTCACCCTGTGTCACGTACTGTGTCACCCCGTCACACGTACTGTGTCACCCTGTGTCACGTGCTGTGTCACCCTGTCACACGTACTGTGTCACGTACTGTGTCACCCACATACTGTGTCACCCTGTCACACGTACTGTGTCACCCTGTGTCACGTGCTGTGTCACCCTGTCACACGTACTGTGTCACGTGCTGTGTCACCCACATACTGTGTCACCCCGTCGCACGTGCTGTGTCACGTGCTGTGTCACGTACTGTGTCACGTGCTGTGTCACCCTGTCACACGTACTGTGTCACCCTGTCTCACGTACTGTGTCACCCTGTCACACGTACTGTGTCACCCTGTCACACGTGCTGTGTCACGTGCTGTATCACGTGCTGTGTCACCCTGTCACACGTGCTGTGTCACGTGCTGTGTCACGTACTGTGTCACGTGCTGTGTCACCCTGTCACACGTGCTGTGTCACCCTGTCACACGTACTGTGTCACCCTGTCACACGTGCTGTGTCACCCTGTATCACGTGCTGTGTCACCCCGTCACACGTACTGTGTCACCCCGTCACACGTACTGTGTCACCCTGTCTCACGTACTGTGTCAGCCTGTCACACGTGCTGTGTAACCCTGTCACACGTACTGTGTCACCCCGTCACACGTACTGTGTCACCCTGTCACACGTGCTGTGTCACCCCGTCACACGTACTGTGTCACCCTGTCACACGTACTGTGTCACCCTGTCTCACGTACTGTGTCAGCCTGTCACACGTGCTGTGTAACCCTGTCACACGTACTGTGTCACCCTGTCACACGTGCTGTGTCACCCTGTCACACGTGCTGTGTCACCCTGTCACACGTACTGTGTCACCCTGTCTCACGTACTGTGTCACCCTGTCTCACGTACTGTGTCACCCTGTCACACGTGCAGTGTCACCCTGTCACACGTGCTGTGTCACCCTGTCTCACGTACTGTGTAACTCTGTCACACGTGCTGTGTCACCCTGTCACACGTGCTGTGTCACCCTGTATCACGTGCTGTGTCACCCCGTCACACGTACTGTGTCACCCCGTCACACGTACTGTGTCACCCTGTCACACGTGGTGTGTCACCCTGTCACACGTGGTGTGTCACCCTGTCACACGTGCTGTGTCACCCTGTATCACGTGCTGTGTCACCCCGTCACACGTACTGTGTCACCCTGTCACACGTGCTGTGTCACCCCGTCACACGTACTGTGTCACCCTGTCACACGTACTGTGTCACCCTGTCTCACGTACTGTGTCAGCCTGTCACACGTGCTGTGTAACCCTGTCACACGTACTGTGTCACCCCGTCACACGTACTGTGTCACCCTGTCACACGTACTGTGTCACCCTGTCTCACGTACTGTGTCAGCCTGTCACACGTGCTGTGTAACCCTGTCACACGTACTGTGTCACCCTGTCACACGTACTGTGTCACCCTGTCTGACGTACTGTGTCAGCCTGTCACACGTACTGTGTCACCCTGTCACACGTACTGTGTCACCCTGTCACACGTGCTGTGTCACCCTGTCACACGTGGTGTGTCACCCTGTCACACGTACTGTGTCACCCTGTCACACGTGCTGTGTAACCCTGTATCACGTGCTGTGTCACGTGCTGTGTCACCCTGTCACACGTGGTGTGTCACCCTGTCACACGTGGTGTGTCACCCTGTCACACGTACTGTGTCACCCTGTCACACGTGCTGTGTAACCCTGTCACACGTACTGTGTCACGTGCTGTGTCACCCTGTCACACGTGGTGTGTCACCCTGTCACACGTGGTGTGTCACCCTGTCACACGTACTGTGTCACCCTGTCACACGTGCTGTGTAACCCTGTCACACGTACTGTGTCACCCTGTCACACGTGGTGTGTCACCCTGTCACACGTGCTGTGTCACCCTGTCACACGTGGTGTGTCACCCTATCACACGTGCTGTGTCACCCTGTCACACGTGGTGTGTCACCCTGTCACACGTGCTGTGTCACCCTGTATCACGTGCTGTGTCACCCTGTCACACGTACTGTGTCACCCTGTCACACGTACTGTGTCACCCTGTCACACGTACTGTGTCACCCTGTCACACGTGCTGTGTCACCCTGTGTCACGTGCTGTGTCACGTGCTGTGTCACCCACGTACTGTGTCACCCTGTCACACGTACTGTGTCACCCTGTACTGTGTCACCCTGTCACACGTACTGTGTCACCCTGTCACACGTGCTGTGTCACCCTGTGTCACGTGCTGTGTCACGTGCTGTGTCACCCACGTACTGTGTCACCCTGTCACACGTACTGTGTCACCCTGTCACACGTACTGTCACCCTGTCACACGTGCTGTGTCACCCTGTGTCACGTGCTGTGTCACCCTGTAACACGTGCTGTGTCACGTGCTGTGTCACGTGCTGTGTCACGTGCTGTGTCACCCTGTCACACGTGCTGTGTCACGTGCTGTGTCACGTGCTGTGTCACGTGCTGTGTCACGTACTGTGTCACCCTGTCACACGTGCTGTGCCACGTGCTGTGTCACCCTGTAACACGTGCTGTGTCACGTGCTGTGTCACGTGCTGTGTCACGTGCTGTGTCACCCTGTCACACGTGCTGTGTCACGTGCTGTGTCACGTGCTGTGTCACGTGCTGTGTCACGTACTGTGTCACCCTGTCACACGTGCTGTGCCACGTGCTGTGTCACCCTGTAACACGTGCTGTGTCACGTGCTGTGTCACGTGCTGTGTCACGTGCTGTGTCACCCTGTAACACGTGCTGTGTCACGTGCTGTGTCCCGTGCTGTGTCACGTGCTGTGTCACGTGCTGTGTCCACTCGCTCCCCTTCAGCTATTCTCGTAGCCCCCCGTTTATACTGCCAAAATCGGAAGTGACGTCACGGGTTCAACCAACGGAGCTCTAACCACGGGGGTGGGGTAGGGGGGGGTTTCTACCCAGTTGGGATATTCCAAATCAAATATAACCAGTCCGTCAACAAATGTATGACGGATGCACATCAAATATAAATATATATACATACTGAAATAATACTCTCGCTTTCTGTCTTATGGCTCTTACACATGTACATGCATTCAGTGGCCTAAAATATGGCTCTAGATTTTGGTGTTATAATTTATTTACGTAGTTTATTGTAAAAAATTCGGTCACAGTCCCTATGATCACTGTTACATTGGATTTATGGATTTTATTTTGGTGATTTCGAAAAGTTTTTTTTTATTTTGGCCATGTTTTTGTTTATTGTATTACGGAGTTAGACTGACGGCCTTAATCTAAGTTGTCTTGTGGTTGTTGTTGTAGTACGGAGTTAGACTGACGGCCTTATTCTAAGTTGTCTTGTTGTTGTTGTAGTACGGAGTTAGACTGATGGCCTTAATCTAAGTTGTCTTGTGGTTGTTGTTGTAGTACGGAGTTAGACTGATGGCCTTAATCTAAGTTTTCTTGTGGTTATTGTTGTTGTTGTAGTACGGAGTTAGACTGATGGCCTTAATCTAAGTTGTCTTGTGGTTGTTGTTGTAGTACGGAGTTAGACTGACGGCCTTATTCTAAGTTGTCTTGTTGTTGTTGTAGTACGGAGTTAGACTGATGGCCTTAATCTAAGTTGTCTTGTGGTTGTTGTTGTTGTTGTAGTACGGAGTTAGACTGATGGCCTTAATCTAAGTTTTCTTGTGGTTATTGTTGTTGTTGTAGTACGGAGTTAGACTGATGGCCTTAATCTAAGTTTTCTTGTGGTTATTGTTGTTGTTGTAGTACGGAGTTAGACTGATGGCCTTAATCTAAGTTGTCTTGTGGTTGTTGTTGTAGTACGGAGTTAGACTGACGGCCTTATTCTAAGTTGTCTTGTTGTTGTTGTAGTACGGAGTTAGACTGATGGCCTTAATCTAAGTTGTCTTGTGGTTGTTGTTGTTGTAGTACGGAGTTAGACTGATGGCCTTAATCTAAGTTTTCTTGTGGTTATTGTTGTTGTTGTAGTACGGAGTTAGACTGATGGCCTTAATCTAAGTTGTCTTGTGGTTGTTGTAGTACGGAGTTAGACTGACGGCCTTATTCTAAGTTGTCTTGTTGTTGTTGTAGTACGGAGTTAGACTGATGTCCTTAATCTAAGTTTTCTTGTGGTTATTGTTGTTGTTGTAGTACGGAGTTAGACTGATGGCCTTAATCTAAGTTGTCTTGTGGTTGTTGTTGTTGTTTGACTTTGCATCCCACTGGGATTTTTGGACACAGCGTTGGTGTAACGGTGCTGATTTCAGGAATATTTTGATGTTTTTTTTTCCTGTATTTTCTGTTTGCACAGTCAACACACACACAGTCACGTTAAGATGTTTTTCTTGTTCGTGTTTTTGTGTTTTAGTTTGTTGCGGATGCACCCGATTCAAGAGCCGAATGGCTCACAGGGCTCTATACCAAAATAAATGAACTAATGAACTATGAACGAAGAAAACACGTTACCTGCGGAGGGTGGCTGGTAGGAACGTCGGGCTTGCTCGGTCAATTTGCCAGGGTCAACAACAACAACAACAACAACGGAGGCCCCACCACCACGTGGTGAACACACCACCACCACCACCACGTGGTGTGTTCAGAAACAATGTTGAACACACCACCACCACCACGTGGTGTGTTCAGCAACAATGTTGAACACACCACCACCACGTGGTGTGTTCAGCAACAATGCTGAACACACCACCACCACCACGTGGTGCGTTCAGCAACAATGCTGAACACACCACCACCACCACGTGGTGCGTTCAGCAACAATGCTGAACACCACCACCACCACCACGTGGTGTGTTCAGCAACAATACTGAACACACCACCACGTGGTGTGTTCAGCAACAATGCTGAACACACCACCACCACCACGTGGTGTGTTCAGCAACAATGCTGAACACACCACCACCACCACGTGGTGTGTTCAGCAACAATGCTGAACACACCACCACCACCACGTGGTGCGTTCAGCAACAATGCTGAACACACCACCACCACCACGTGGTGTGTTCAGCAACAATGCTGAACACACCACCACCACCACGTGGTGTGTTCAGCAACAATGCTGAACACACCACCACCACCACGTGGTGCGTTCAGCAACAATGCTGAACACACCACCACCACCACGTGGTGTGTTCAGCAACAATACTGAACACACCACCACGTGGTGTGTTCAGCAACAATGCTGAACACACCACCACCACGTGGTGGTGTGTTCAGCAACAATGCTGAACACACCACCACCACCACGTGGTGTGTTCAGCAACAATGTGCCCGACTGTGAGGGCGGGCACAAGCCTGGAGTGAGTTGGTGAAACGTTGAGTTTTATAAGGGGGGCACCACGGGGTGACCAGCCCCTCCCCCACACCCAGCCCCTCCCCTCCCACCCCCCACCCAGCCCCTCCCCTCCCCACCCAGCCCCTCCCCTCCCCTCCCACCCAGCCCCTCCCCACCCAGCCCCACCCAGCCCCTCCCTCCCCACCAAGCCCCCACCCCTCCCACCCCCCACCCAGCCCATCCCCACCCAGCCCCACCCTCCCCTCTCCACCCCTCCCTCCCCATCCAGCCCCTCCCTCCCCACTCAGCCCCTCCCCTCTCCACCCAGCCCCTCCCTCCCCACCTAGCCCCTCCCCTCTCCACCCAGCCCCTCCCTCCCCACCTAGCCCCTCCCCTCTCCACCCAGCCCCTCCCCTCTCCACCCAGCCCCACCCTCCCCACCTAGCCCCTCCCCCCAACCCCTCCCCACCCAGCCCCTCCCTCCCCACTCAGCCCCTCCCCACCCAGCCCCTCCCCTCTCCACCCAGCCCCTCCCCTCTCCACCCAGCCCCTCCCCTCCCATTTTTGGATGCACGACGGACGGACGTCACATCAAAATGCGCAACTTTATAAATAAAGATAGACAACACGTTATACTTAATAAAACGACAATAGTTTAAAGCGATTTGAAGCGTGTTTTATTTTTTTGGAGGGGTAGGGCAGAGCTTTGTGACGTCATATTTGAGGGGGAGGGGTCAAAAATCCTCCAAAATGGCGTGACGTCATTTATGGGCGGCCCCATAGAGACTCAGCATATAGACTCATATAAACTCTTAAAGCCGCATAGAGACTCATCAATATACATAAATGTAAAACTCATAGAGACACGTAGAGACACACAGAAACACGTAGAGACACACAGAGACACGTAGAGACACACAGAGACACGTAGAGACACACAGAGACACGTACAGACTCACAGAGACATGTAGAGACTCACAGAGACACGTAGAGACTCTCGGAGACGTGTAGAGACTCACAGAGACACGTAGAGACACACAGAGACATAAAGAGACTCACAGAGACATGTAGAGACACACAGAGACATAAAGAGACTCACAGAGACATGTAGAGACTCACAGAGACGCGTAGAGACACACAGAGACACGTAGAGACTCACAGAGACACACAGAGACACGTAGAGACACACAGAGACACGTAGAGACTCACAGAGACACGTAGAGACACACAGAGACGCGTAGAGACTCACAGAGACAGGTAGAGCCTCACAGAGACGCGTAGAGACTCACAGAGACGCGTAGAGACTCACAGAGACACGTAGAGACTCACAGAGACATGTAGAGACTCACAGAGACACGTAGAGACATATAGAGACACATAGAGACACACAGAGACACGTAGAGACACAGAGATGCGTAGACTCACAGAGACACGTAGAGACTCACAGAGACACGTAGAGACTCACAGAGACGCTTAGAGACACACAGAGACACGTAGAGATACACAGAGACACGTAGAGACTCACAGAGACACGTAGAGACACACAGAGACACATAGAGACTCAAAGAGACGCACAGAGACGCACAGAGACGCGTAGAGCCTCATAGAGATGCGTAGAGACTCGTGGAGACACGTAGAGACACACAGAGACACGTAGAGACACACAGAGACGCATAGAGACACACAGAGACACGTAGAAACTCACAGAGACACGTAGAGACACACAGAGATGCTTAGAGACACACAGAGACACGTAGAGACACACAGAGACACGTAGAGACACACAGAGACGCGTAGAGACTCACAGAGACACGTAGAGACACACAGAGACGCGTAGAGACTCACAGAGACACGTAGAGACACACAGAGACACGTAGAGACTCACAGAGACACGTAGAGACTCACAGAGACACATAGAGACACACAGAGACACGTAGAGACTCACAGAGACACGTAGAGACACACAGAGACACGTAGAGACTCACAGAGACACGTAGAGACTCACAGAGACATGTAGAGACACACAGAGACGCGTAGAGACACACAGAGACACGTAGAGGCACCCAGAGACACGTAGAGACACACAGAGACACGTAGAGACACACAGAGACACGTAGAGACTCACAGAGACGCGTAGAGACTCACAGAGACACGTAGAGACACACACAGACGCGTAGATACACACACAGACGCATAGAGACACACAGAGACACATAGAGCCTCATAGAGATACGTAGAGACACACAGTGACACATAGAGACACACAGAGACACATAGAGACACACAGAGACACGTAGAGACACACAGAGATGCGTAGAGTCTCATAGAGACACGTAGAGACACACACAGACACATAGAGACACCCAGGGACACGTAGAGACACACAGAGACACGTAGAGACACACAGAGACACGTAGAGACACACAGAGACACGTAGAGACACACAGAGATGCGTAGAGCCTCATAGAGACACGTAGAGACACACACAGACACATAGAGACACCCAGAGACACGTAGAGACACACAGAGACACGTAGAGACACACAGAGA